>NC_080683.1:21152796-21457219 GCF_030445035.2 Dasypus novemcinctus
TTGTAAAACTCCATTCTTTCAGTAGATACACTAAAAAACCATACCCTAGGAATAAAAAAACATACTTTAAGAGTAAGGGCAAGGCTGAAATAAACTCCCTTTAATGATGCCAAAAAAGCAAGCCTTGACAAGATCAAAGTGAACTGCCAAGAATTCAGCTATCTTCTAGAACATAATATAGTTTAGAGGAATGTAACATAATCCAGAGCCTTTAAAGCCCAAAATACCTTGTAAAATTTCTGGCAAATAGTAAAATTGAACAATACCTAAGTAATGAAGAAATAAGCAAATATTGCCCCTAGCCAGTGACAATCATAGCTTCAATAAAATTAACTACTAAGGGCTAAATTTGACAAAGGTTGTGGTGATGTGGGCTACGGGTGGGAGGCTCTTTGTCTCTTCAGAGATAACCTTAACCTAAGCTGTCTGTGACTTGTGGGTGTTGGATGGTGAGAGGCTGCAGTCCTGCCCTTGGTAACCATGGCAATGACTCCAGTCCCAGGAGGCAGTTTATCAATGCAAACTCTATAAACTTTAAATATTCAGGGAGAATGCAAACCAAATGTGCTAAAAGTTTACCTAGAATGTGTGAAGTCCATGCTAAAAGCTTACCTAGGATGTGGAAGATATATGCTAATTCAAACCTATTGAGCACTAAAACAAAGAACGATTTAGCCCTTCCTCTGTATAAAAGGAACTCAAAATTCTTGTTCGGGGCTCAGGTTTGAAACAGAAAGCTCTCGAGTCCAGCCGGCCATCAATAAACCATTTTACCTTCTCAAAATCATTCCTGAGTCCTGGCCTTTCTATACGCAAATAATTGAACCTCTCTCAAATTCTACAACAGTGGAAGTCCTTACATTTAGAACTAAAAACATACTGTGGGGATTTAAAGAAGAACTAAGTCAATGGAGATATATGCCATGTTCATGAGTCAGAAAATGTGATATTGTTAAAATGTTGATTCTCCTCAAAGTAATCTGTAGATTTGATGAAATACTAATCAAAATCCAATAGGCATATTTTTGGGTAAATTGTCAACCTGATATTAAATTTCAAATGGATATGCAAAGACTATAAAATAAAATAAACTAACTTTGAAAGAGAAGAAAAAGTGGAAGAATGCGCTCAACCTGATTTCAAGACTCATAAAGTTATAGCAATTAATTAAGGCAGTGTGATATTGGAGTAAAGATAGATTACTACAAGGAACAGAATATACATTGCATAAATCATCTAAATTAAAAAGTTATTCTTTAAAGTAAATTTTTGGCTAGGATTGTGGGAAGATGGCAGAGTAGAAAACCAGTCTTTCCATCAAAACAACTATTGATCTGGCAGGAGCTATATGAATTAACCACCTGAAAACTCCAGGGTCTAGGGGAACATTGTGAAGCAACCAGAGAAGAGCAGGAGGAAGAGGTTGGTAAATTGTGATAAACATCAGTTGCTTTCTTCCTTCCCGTAGCAGCTACCATCCCCCAGTGTCCTGGCCTGCAGCAGTGGGGACTGGATCTCTGGCTCCTGGTTCAGCTTACTCGTACTAGGTTAGGACATAGAGAAGTAATCCTACAAATTCTGGGGATGTGTGATCTGATTCCAGATCTCTACCTTTGATCAGCTACTTCAGATGACTGGAATTCAGCTCTGAGTCAGTCATTGTTCCAATGTCCCTGAGGCAAAGGTGACAGAGGAGTCCTAAAGACAACGAACTTCCTCAGAACTACAGAAAACTTAAACAGCTGAATAAGGAAAATACAAATTCAAAAGCCATAAAGCAGTCCCTGATATTTTTTCTGGGTTGTCACTTAACCCCTCTGCAGCACAGGGTGGAGTCAACTTGCATTCCCATAATGGATCCCTGGTTCCTGTGTGCATATGAGTGCATACATATCAGTGCTATTCTATCTGGTGGGAGTCTATGAGACTGAGCTAGGGAGTATGTCTTGGGCTCATCCTCCCAGAATATGTCCTGGGGGCAGAGGAGCCACTTGAGGACAGCTGGGACAGTGGGAGAAACAATTAAGTTGAAGCAACAATGTAATTCAGAATTAAATTACTGAAGAGACCACCCAGGAGGGGGGAGGAGTTCTATTCCTAAGGGAGTAGAGGGATGTTTACTCAAACTCCTGTGGGTTGTAAATGGAGACTTCTTAGTGCCTTTAGTAAGGCCCTGTAGAAGAAGCAGTTTCCACAAAGGCCCAGATAAGACAGAGAGGGCCCTACACTCCCCATTTGACTTGGCCTTATCTGCGTGATAGGAGGGCTAAGTTCTGAAGGAGACCACCAGCCAGAGCAGAGACAATTCATAGAGAGTGAAAGGTGCTTTTCAACTTGGTTTGTTTAATTAGCTCCTGGCATTCAAGAAAATCTCCATTATATGACTAACTGGATGCAAACTTAAGGGAAGCCCAGGGAATAAACCCCAAAATTAACACTTTGAAATATTAAAATGTACATTGTACCAAAAAATTGCAAGACAGAAAAGAAACAGGAAATGATGGTTCATACGAAGGAAAAAGGACAAAGCAGACCAGACTTTGAACTTCCTGGAGAGACACTTTAAAATAATGATCTTCAATATGCTCAAGGAGAGAAAGGAAAGGATGAAGAAAGAACTAAAGTATATGAGAAAAACAATGAATGGGCAATGTGGGAATTTCTCTAAAGAAATACTGGAGTTGGAGAACATAATAAATAAAATTTTAAATTCCCTAGATAGTTTCAACAGGAGATTGGAGGTGGCAGAAGAAAGAATCATTGACTCAAAAACAAGACAAAGGGAATTATTCTGACTGAGGGGCAGAAAGATAAAAGAACAAAAAAGAGTGAACAGAGCCTAAGAGAACTGTGGGATACCCTCAAGTATACCAAAAATGGGAGCCCCAGAAAGAGAAAGAGAAAGAGGACAAGGACAGAAGGAATATTCAAAGAAAAATTTCAGAAAACATCCCAAATTTAACAAAAAAGCCCATGAATATGCACTTTCAAGAATATGCATAGTTCTTGAAAGAGAACTATGCACAGAGAACTATGCACAGGTACATCATAATCAAGTTGTCTAATGCCAAGGGCAAAGAGAGTTCTCAAGGCTGCAAGAGAGAAGTAACAAGTTATGTACAAGGGAATCACAGTAAAATTAAGAGGAAATTTCTTATTGGAAACTATGGAGGCAAGAAAATAGTGGTATGAAATATTTAAAGTGCTGAAAAGAAACAAGTGTTAACTAAGAATTTTATATCCTGCAAGATCTTTTTTCAAAACTGAGGGAGAAATGGGGGGTGGGGGGACATATGGGAATGCTGTAATTTTTACATGCTTTTTCTACAAGCCTACAACTTCTCTAATAAAAAAAATGTAAAATAAAAAAAGTGGGAGAGATTAAGAGATTTCTAGACAAACAAAAGCTGAGGGAATTTGTCACCACTAGACCTATCCTACAAGCACTCTAAAGGAAGTTCTTAAAACTGAAAGGAAATGACCCTAGATAGTGGATCAAAGCAACATAAAGAAATAGACTCAAGCCTGCAATTCATGTCAGAGAGGTCATACAATATTTGTCCTTAAATGCCTGGCTTGCTTTACTCAACACAAGGTCCTTAAGATTCATCCATATTATCCCATGTGTTAGCACTGTATTCCTTCTTACAGCTGAGTAGTATTCCATTGTATGTATGTGCCACATTTTGTTTATTCATTCATCTGTTGATAGGCATTTGGGTTGATTACAGCTTTGGACAATAGTGAACAATACTGATGTGGGCTATGGGTGGGAGGCTCTTTGTCTCTTCAGAGATAACCTAAATTATCTGTGACTTGTGGGTGTGGGGCTTGGTGACCATGGCAAGGACTCCAGTCCCAGGAAACAGTTTAACAATGCAAGGTCTATAAACTTTAATTATTCAGGGGAAATGCAAACCAAATATGCTAAAAACTTATCTAGAATGCCTGAGGTCCATGCTAAAAGCTTACCTAAGATGTGGAAATACATGCTAATTCAAGCCTATTGAGAACGGAAACAAAAGGACCATTTGGCCTTTCCTCTCTGTATAAAAGGGACTCTAAAATCTTGTTCTGGGCTCGGGATTGAAACAGAAAGCTCCCGAGTCTGGCCGGTTGTCAATAAACCATTTTTCCTTCTCAAAATCATTCCTGAGTCCTGGCCTCTACATACAGAAATAATTGAACCTCTCTCAATTTCTACAACAATACCACTATGAACATTGCTGTGCATATATCAGTTCATGTCCTTGTTTTCAACCCTTCTGGCCATATACCCAGCAGTGAAATTGCTGGGTCATATGGCAAATGTCCTGCCATAACCCACTGAATGGTCTGGGAGAGAGTGTAAACTACAACATAAACTATAATCCATGCTGTGTAGCAATGCTCCAAAATGTACTTATCAAATGCAATGAATTTACCACACTAATGAAAGAAATTGTCAATGTGGGAGGAATAGGGGTATGGGGAGTGGGGTATATAGGAATCTCTTATATTTTTTAATGTAACATTTTATGTGTTCTATGTATCTTTAAAAAAATAATAAAGAAAAAAAAAAGAAATAGACTATTGGTAAAGGAAACCACATGGGTAATTATGAATGCCATTACCACTGTGTTTGTAATTTCACTTCTAACTTCATTCAGGTACTGAAATGCAATGGCATAAAAATTAAAATAAATTGATGTTTCTGGACATAGAGAACACAATGATATAATTTGTAATAAGTACAAAAAAGGTGGGGGATGGAGGGATATATGAACAGTGCGTGTGTGTTATTGAAGATAAGTTGGTTTCAAAGAAAATATTATTGTTATAGATTTAGGATGGTAAATTTAAACTCCATGGTAACTAAAATGAATATATATGAAAAAATACTTTCAGAAAGAAATGAGAAATGTCTCAAAATGGTACAAATACAAAAAGCTGAATAAATATGGAAGGAGGTATTAATGGAAGAATTGAAGGTCAAAAATAGATATCTGACTTGCTAACACAAAATAGTAAAATGGCAAAAGAAAGTCCTGCATTATCAGTAGTTACTTTAAATTAAAATGGATTAAACTCTCCAGGCAAAAGACAGAGATTGGCAGAATGGATTAAAAGACATACCCAACTATATTCTGTTTAAAAAGACTTAACTTAAAATCAAAGACATAAAGACATAGAAAGTGAAAGGTCAGAAAAAATATACCATGCAAGTAATATTTAAAATGGAGTTGGGATAGCTAAACTAATATCAGGCAAATTAGACTTTAAGTCAAAAATTGTTAGAATAGACAGAGAGGGTCACTATATGCCCGTAAGGGGTCAATTCAAAAAGAAGACAAAACAATGATAAAATATTAGCATTTAATAGAACTTCAAAATATCTGAAGCAAGTATTAAAAGATTTGATTTGCCTTCATTGATAGTAGGAATTTTTAATATACCATTTTCAAAAATATATAGAATATCTAGATAGAAGATCAGTCATGAAATAGAAGACTTAAGTAATACACTAAACCAGTCAAACTTAACAGACATATAAAAACACTTCAACCAACAGCAGCAGAATACACATTCTTCTGTAGTGCATATGAATCATTCTCTAGGATAGACCACATGGTAGGTCACAAAACAAGTCTCAAAAACTTTAAAAATATTGAAATCATACAATGTATCTTCTCTGAACACAATGGAATCAATAAGAGGGAGAATTAGAAATTTTACAAACATGTGGAAATTAGATAATGTACTCTTAAAAAACCTTAGACTCAAAGAAGAAATCACAAGGGAAATTAGGAAATCTCTTGAGGTCAATGAAAATGAAAACATGACATATCAAAATTTATGACATGCACCAAAGGCAGTGCTAAGAAGGAAATGGAGAGCTCCTAATGCTTACAGAAAAAGGAAGAAAGATCTGATATCATAGAATGTAATTCAAAATTAGGGGTTCTAAGAAAGACAAACTAAATCCAGAGTTGAAGGAAGGAAATAACAAAGATGTTTACACAATGTAATTGCAACTGTATTTATAATAGCCCCGATTTTGAAACAATCTAAATGTCTTAAACAAGTAAATGAATAAGCGATCGTTGATAAATCCGTACAGTGGAATGCTACTAGTCAATACAAAAACAACTGATACACACAACGTAAGATAAATCTCAAAATAATTATGCCAGAAAAAATTTATTATGCCAGGTAAACAAAGCCGGACAGAAAAGAGTATCTGTTGCATGTTCCTGTTGGTATAGAACTTTAGAAATTCCAACACATTTATAGTGACAGAAAGCCAATCGATGGCCTCCTGGAGCATGGGGATGAAAGAGGGTAGGGGAAAAAGGCAAGGAATACAAAGTGAAAGTAGTCAAATGTTGTGGGTGATAATTATGTCTGTTGTCATAAATGTTATTATGGTTTCAAGGGTTATAAATTTATTAGAACTTATCAAATATTATACTTTAAATATGGGCCGTTTATTATATGTTGATTGTGTTAAAGCTGTTTAAAAATAAGGAAAAGAGAAAGCATATTTTCTATTTCATTTCTGGTTACAGCATAGAGAAAATACTGGAGGGGGAAAGGAATGGAAGAAGGGGAAGAGGTCAGCAAGCCACTGGATTTTTCTAGGTATTGATATATGTTGTGAATTGCAGAGACGTGGAAAGAACTGAGAGAAATTTAGAGATAAAAATGTATAGCCATCAATATAGATTGGTTATAGGATATAGTGAAGCAATATGACAGTGAGGGAGAAGGAGAATTAAGGTATGATTCTTGGGTTTCTGGCTTGCTCAACTGGATAAATGGAGTTTCTTTTATATGCGACAGGGACCAGGACCAGGTTTGTGGGAAGAAACTGTTCAATTCTGAATATGCTAAATTTGAGGTATCCTTAAACCTTCCCAAGTGGATAACTTGATAACTTGAGTGTGAGGTTAGATATATTGGTATGGTTTGAGATACAAATTTGGGAGTTATTAGCCATATGAAACTTAAGAATTTTTAAAAAGACTGAGAAGCAAATATAGAAAATATTAGTTTGAAAGAGAAGAGGCCCAGGAAAGAAATTTACTCCTTTTTTATGAAGATGAACCAACAAAAAAGACCAGCAGAGTTTCTAGAACATTATAATAGCTATTTATCACATTTGGGCTGAATGAAAGAATGAATGATGACTTTTCCCAGATACTTTTGATGTAGTCTATCAACTTTTTCTGAAAGTTGTAAGGACCAGATGTCATCACTCTTCTTTAAAATTAGAAGAATTAGTAACTATTGATGAATAATTTCAGTGTTTCCTTTCAACCAAAGAATTGTCATTAACTAAAATTTCAAATTATAATAGCTGTTAAGTCTTTTAGAAAAATGATATTGAAGACATATCTTATGTTAAAAATAAATATATCCTTGGGGAAATTTATTTTTTAAAAATAGATTGTATTTTTTTATTATCTTTTTTTTTAAAGATACATAGATCACACAAAATGTTACCTTACAAAATATAAGAGGTTCCCATATACCCCACTCCTCACCCCACCCCACTCCTCCCACATCAGCAAACTCTTTCATCAGTGTGGCACATTCATTGAATTTGATGAATACATTTTGGAGCATGGCTTCACTACATGGATTATAGTTTACATTGTAGTTTACACTCTCCCCCAGTCCACTAAGTGGGTTATGGCAGGATATACAATGTCTTGCTTCTGTCCATGCAATTTCATTCAGGACAACTCCAAGTCCCCAAAATGCCCCCATATCACAACTCTTCTTCCCTCTCCCTGCCTCAGCATCTCCCATGGCCACTGCTTCCACATCAATTGTACAATTTCTTCCATTGCTAGTGTCCCAATCCTTTACATCTTTGTTTGAATGAATCTAAAACTTTATATAATTGAAAAGTGGGAGACATGTCTGGGTATGAGAAGGAGGAAAGAAAATTACAAAGTGGAGAAGGAGTTGACAGATTCACATTGTGTTATATTTAATCAAGTGTATCTATTAAATCTTACTCTTTATAGATTATGGTTAAAATGTCACATAGATGCCCTAATAACTGATAACTCCATAACTGAAAGATTTCAAAGACCATAGTTTCAACGACTAGCCATGGTAAGGAATGTACAAATTTTCTGCACCAAACAAAAACTTGCATACCTTCATTATCATGGTGAAAATTTCTCACAAATCACTTTTATTGTTAGGGAGTTCTAACATGGAGACTAATATTTTTTGAGCCTTTACTAAGGATCAGAAAACATTTAATACATGTTTCACACGTATTGTTGCATTTAATATTCCACAAGAACTCTTTTTTTGTTGTTAAGAAAATTGGATACACAGAAAGGCTGAAAAGCCAGCCCAAGACTGCACAGCTAGTTAGTGGCGAAGACTGGATTTGAACCTATACAATCTATCTACAGAGTTTGTGCACTTAGCTACTATCAAATCATTGGTCATGGTTAGACTCTCTGGGAAGATTAACATATGTGTTCTATCTTGTGCCTCTTTAGATATCTGAGCCTGGTTGTCAGTTATAGGCTTGATTTGGTTTTATCCAGATTTGAAAACACCAGTTCTCCAA
The DNA here is from genome assembly GCF_030445035.2 of Dasypus novemcinctus. Classification (NCBI taxonomy): domain Eukaryota; kingdom Metazoa; phylum Chordata; class Mammalia; order Cingulata; family Dasypodidae; genus Dasypus; species Dasypus novemcinctus. Next base: position 21,161,375 of record NC_080683.1, read on the forward strand.
TATTTCTTTGTGCAGCTTGGATTTCAGATTATCATTTTGGTCACACATTAGATATGATGTCCAATTTGTCAGTAGTGCTATTAAATCGAGATGCTTTGAAACTAAACCACTGCTTTATTTTTTGCTATCCTCTGTAAAATATTAAAGAACAAGTAGTTTTAATTAATTAGTGATTTTGCTTTTATTAAAGCAGTGTAGAATCACACATGAGTTTTTATAAGTCCTGTTTCTCAATCTTCCCTCCAAAAGAATTTGTGGGCCATTGAACCTCCTGACTACATTTACATGGACCCAAAAGTCAGAACAACTCAATCATCTGTGAAACTGCTTTGATTTTAATCCTAAAATAAGCCTTAATTTTTATATCATTAAATGCCATCATTTGACATTTACCCAGGATTTGAAATGTCTTTTTGAAATGCACACCAATTTTCCTTTCCAGTTTATATCATGCATTCATTTGAATATTATTCTTTCTTTTTTTATATTTAATTACTAAATTTTTTTATTATCTTTTTTTAAAGATACATAGATTACATAAAATGTTACATTAAAAAATATAAGAGATTCCCCACTCCCCACACCCTTCACTACTCCCATATCAACAACTTCTTATATTAGTGTGGTACATTCATTGCATTTAATGAATATAATTTGGAGCACTGCTACACAGCATGGATTATAGTTTACCTTGTCATTTACACTCTCTCCCAGTCCATTCAGTGGGTTTGGCAGGATATATAATATCCTGTATCTGTCCATGCAATATCATTCAAGACAACTCCAAGTTCCAAAAATGCCCCCATATCATACCTCTTTTTCCCTCTCCCTGCCTTCAGCAATTCCCATAGCCACTGCCTCCATATCAATGATACAATTTCTTTCTTTGCTAGAGTCATAATAATTATATAGTAGAATACCAGTAAGAACACTCTAATCCATATTTTATTCCTCCATCCTGAGGACCCTGAGATGGTGATACCCATTTCATCTCTAAATTGAGAGGGGACTTAGACCCCACATGGGTGATGGATGGGATTCTCCTGCTTGCAGCTGTAGACTCTCTCAGTTCCTTGGTGTGATAGTTGACCATCCTCACCTCTTTGTTAGCTGACCTGAGTAAGTCAAATGAATTGGAGAGTAGGTGTTGCAACTTTGCAGATGCTCAGGACCCAGCTGGCACATGGACCGCCCAGAGATTCAAGTCTCCTGAGCATACATCAACCCCAGTGCCAACCACAGGTTCAGTATAAGAGACAGAAGAGGTATGTGTAGAGAAGTCACATATGAGTCCAGCTTCATCACACTCAGGAGCACAAATTTCAAAGTAAGGCAAACTGGGAAGGCACTGAACTCTAGAACCATCTGCCATGACCATAGGATCTGGGTGTCTCCATAGCCCTCAGGAGCACCACTACCTGGGGTTGTTTCTAGTTTCACTGTCTCTGAGATCCTGCAGAGATGTGTGTAAGCACAACCCCTCTGGTGGCATCCTGACTCACTTTGAAGTCTCTTAGCCATATAAACTCATTTGTTTTTACCATTTCACCTTTTTATTCAAGGTCTTTTTCTAGTTGCATCACCACCTGGTGCTTGGTAGTAATCCCTTGGCACCAGGGAGGCTCATACCTGGAAGTCATGTCCCACACTGGGAGGAAAGGTAATGCATTTACATGCTGAGTTTGGCTTAGAGAGTGAGCCACATAGAAACTCTCAGGAGGCAATTCTTAGGCACCCTGAAGCTCTAGGCCTAGTTGAAATTTCAAGCACACAGGCTCATAAGCATAGTCATAGTAATAAGGGCTCATCATTGGACCATCCTTCTTCACTCATCTTTGCCCTTGCACTTGGAGGATTGTTGCTGTTCCATTGGGGAATGTGACAGAGCTCCCCAGAATGGGAACTTAGCACTCCCTCAGTTGTCATGTGAAGCTCTACCCACTATGTCAATACCCAATGAACATCCAAGTTTATCTTTTTATCCAAATGCATGCCATGAAGAACTCCCTCCCACCCATGCATCCCACATCAATGACACCCCACACCAATGCTCCTCCCCTGCCATAGATGAACCCAAAAATGAAGCCTAATAAGAGAACCAGCAAGATAGCAGCAAAGTAACTCCTAGAGTCAGCTCCTGCTACAGGGCAGTTAGTAAATATCCAGAGCTATCTGAAGGTAGAAGCACCTGTTTGGGGGCTCCAGGAGGCCAGAAGAGCATCCTGCAACATCCTTGAAGGAATGGAAGGAGGAGACCACCCATCTGCAAAGAAGACTCGTAAGTAGAGCACTTCACACCATGGAGGCTGGTCCATTCTCGACTGGAGGCACAAGCCACCTTGGGAGCTGTTCCATGGCTAGAATTGAAAGCTCCACTTCCCAAAAATAGGGGAGAAAGAGACGTTTGGGCACCAATTTCAGCTACTGATGGGTAAATTCAGTGGGCTAAAGTATAATCCTAAGAACAGCCAAAGTTTGAGCCTTTTCAAGTCAGAAAGAGGCCAGGAACTGCCATCTTAATTCCACGCCTCACAAGAGGGGAAGCAGGACAGACTGAAAATCACAGTGCTGGTGGGGACCAGCTTCTTTCCATCCAGATCAGATTGCAGGTCTCACCTAGGCCCCAGCGCTACCTCTAGCAAGGAGGAAGCTACAGGAACTTACCCCACCCTCTCCAGGAAGTTACAGGACAAGCCACAGTGGCCAGTGATTATACTACTCTGGTGGCACAAGTCATGCCAGGAGCTATTCTGTGGATGGAATTGGAAGCTCCATTTCCCAAAAACAGGAGAGGAGGAGATGGTTGGCTGCCAATTTTGGCTACTGATAGGTAGTCTCAGCTGGCTAAGATATAACACAGGGAATAGCTGTGGTGTGAATCAGTCCAAATTGGAAAGAGGCCAGTGACCGCCATTTTGACTCTGCCCCAGCCTGAGGGGAAGTTGGGTTAACCGAAAATCACAGTGATGGTAGGAACCAGTTTCTTTCATCCAGATTGGCCTGCAGACTTAGCCTAGGCTTCAGTTCCACCTCTGCAATGGAGGAGGCTGGTAGGTCCTGCACCAACCTATTCAGGTAACTGCAGGTACATTTGAATGGCACAGACTGAAAGTCGGAAGTCTACTGGGGCAGCTGCAGTCATCTTGGGCCCACACTGCATAGATTGCTGCCCACAACTGCAGCTCCATCCCTGCCCCAGGCAGGGCAGAAAGGGGCATGAAACTTCACTGGTCTCTCTAGGCTACTACAGTCTAGGCCTGCACAACTTGGATTATTCCGCACAGCTGTGATTCTGTCCCTACCCCTGGGAAAGGAGAAAGTTGGAAGAAGCTTCATCAGTCCCTGGTGCAATGAGGGCAGCTTGAGCCTCCACAACTTACAGCACCAACTAAATGCTTGGCTCCTACTACATAACCAGCTAGGGAAAAAGGACAGAAAGCCCTAAACCAAAGAGAAAAACTGCACCCAGAATAAGTACTCTAGTAAGCCAGATGCCAAGAAGCCAACAAAAAATTACAATCCACACCAAGAAACAGGAAGCTATGGCTCAGTTAAAGGGACAAGATGAGCCTCCAGATGACATAAAGGAGTTGAGACAACTAATCATAGATGTTCACACAAATCTCCTTATTAAATTCAATGAGATGGCTAAAGAGATTAAGGATATTAAGAAGACACTGGACAAGCACAAAGAAGAATTTAAAAGCAAACACAGAAAAATAGCAGATCTTATGAGACTGTAATGTGCAATAAATGAATTACAAAACATTGGAATCATTTAGATTCCATCATCATGGATTTGATCATCCAAATCATAGATTTGATGAGGCAGAAGAAAGGATTGGTGAGCTTGAAGAAATGGCCTCTGAAAGTGCACATACAAAAGAACAGATGAAGGAAAGAATGGAAAAAATTGAACAAGATCTCAGGGAACTAAATGACAGCAAAAGGCATACAAACATATGTGTCATGGGTGCCCAAGAAGGAGAAGAGAAGTGAAAGGGGTAGAAGGAATATTTGAAGAAATAATGGTAGAAAATTTCCCAACCCTATTGAAGGACATATTTGTCCATGTCCAAGAAGTCCAACGTACTCCCAACAGAAAAAAAATCCAAATAGACCAACTCTGAGACACAGTAATTAGAATGTCAAATGCCAAAGACAAAGAGAATTCTGAGAGCAGCAGGAGAAAAGCATTGAATAACAAACATATAAGGGATATCCAATAAGATTAAGTGCTGATTTCTAACCAGGAACCATGGAGGCAAGGAGCCAGTGGTTTGATATATTTAGGATACAACAAGAAAAAATTTCCAGCCAAGGATCTTCTATCCAGTAAGACTGTCTTTCAAAAGTGACAGCAAGATTAGAATATTCACAGATAAACAGAAACTGAGAGAATTTCTAAGCAAGAAACCAGATTTTCAGGAAATATTAAAAGGTGTGCTAGAACCTGGTAAGAAAAGACAGTAGAGAGAGGCCTGGAAGAGAGTCTAGAAATGTAGATTATATCAATAAAAGTAACTAAAAGTATCAAAAAAATGGTGAAAATAAAATATGACAGATAAAACTCAATCAGGAATAAACTTAACAAACAATGTAGAGCACTTGTGTTCAGAAACTGCAACTCAATTTTAAAAGAAATTTAAAAAGTCCTAAATAACTGGAAGAACATTCCATGCTCATGGATTGGAAGACTAAATATCATTAAGGTGACAATTCTACTCAAATTGATATACAGATTCAGGGCAATCCCGATAAAAATTCCACCAGCATTAAAAAATATATAGAAAACACCATCGTCAAATTTATTTGGAAGGGTAAGGGATCCTAAATTGCCAGAAACATCATAAAAGAGAAAACTGTACCCTCATCTCCAGACTTTCAATCATGTTACCTAGTTATAGTTATAAGAACAGCATGGTACTGGCCTAAAGACAGACACATAGAACAACAGAACCAAATTTATGGTTCAGAAACAAAGCCCCACATGTATGGTCAAGTGATTTTTGACTAGCCTGTCAAACCCACACAGCTCAGACAGAACAATCCATTTAAGAAATGGTGCTGAAAGATTTGGATATCCAAAGCTGAAGGAAGAAAAGAGGACCCCTATCTTGCACTTTATCCAAAAATTAAAATGGATCAAAAACCTAAAAATAAAGCAAAATCATAAAACTTCTACAAGAAATTGCAGGAAAATATCTTCAGGTAGGTGGTGGATTCCTAAAGGAAATAAGAAGAGGACTGAGATGAACTACTGATGTTTAATGTATGTAGACATTTTAATTAGCTTTACTATAAAAGTGTGGAAATGTATAAAGTGGATGGTAACTCAGTGAGTAACAGCTAGTTAATAAATGGGGATGTGACTGAAAATGAGTCTAGGGATGTAAAGGCCAATTGACAGAATGTTAGAGAATAATCTAGTAACTGTATAGCACAGTAAATCAAGAGGTGGATGAGAACTGTGGTTGATGGTACAGATGTAAAGAGCTTCTTTTGTGAGCTAGAGCAAATGTACATCACTACTGCAGAGTGTTGGGAATGTGGAGAAACATGGGAAAAATACAGTTGGAGTGACCTATGGACTATGGTCAGCAGTAATAACATAATATTCTTGCATCTCTGTGAAAGATGTACTGTGTTGATAATGAGGCATTATGGAAAAAGTCGGCCAAATGTACACTATGGGCATGGTAACAATCAGATGGTATTATCTTATCTGTAGCGTATGTTCCACCACAGTATGGTATGTTGATGGAGGAGTGTTATTTGGGAATTCTGCACATGTGCGTGATTGTTTTATAAGTTTCCAAATTCTATCATAAAAAATATATATTTAAAAAATAATAATAGGGTGGATTGGGGGAAAAACACACCAAATGTAACATAAGGACTATGATATTAGTAAGATTTTGACAATATTCTTTCATAATTTTTAACAAATGTTTCATGACAATGCCAAGAAGGTGTTGGTGGAGGGTTAATGTATGGGACCTGTGTATGATGTTTTGCATATTTTCTTTGTAAGTTCACAGTTTTTACTATACATTTCATTGTTTATGTGTGTTCCTATATAAATGATATAAAGATAATAATAATAGGGTTTGTTGGGGTTAAATACATTGGTTAGTAATAATATTTTGACAATGCTCTTTAATCATTAGTTTAACAACAATACAAATTATTGGTGGTAGGGTGAGTTATGAGAGTCTGTATGATGTTATATATGTTTGTTTTGTAAGTTTACAACTATTATTATACACTTATTGTTTATGTGTGTTTATGTATGAGTGATGTACTTCAATAAATTAATTACAAAAAAATGAAGCTTAATATATTGACAAATTCAATTAATAGGAAAATGAAATAGTAATGATAGGCTTAAAGATTAGAAATAAAATACATAATAATTTAGAGAAACTAAAATAAAGTAAAAACTAAATTGGGGTATTAAAAATATGAAAAATATCATAAAATACTTTTTTTGAAATTTTGCCTTTCATCACAGTAATAGGTGTTGCCCTGTATGTACAATGGCAAGGCAATCTCTTTCACTTCTTCCTCAGTGTCTATGTCCTTTTTTTTTATTATGTCTTCAAAAATGTTTTAGGTCACAGTAAATTCACATATAGAATATAGGAGACTTCCTTATGCCCAACAACACACCCTTTACCCCCTTCCCCAGCAATGATTTTTTTACATGTCGATGTTACATCTGCTACAATTGATGAACAAATATTGAAACACAGCTACCAACCATGGTTCCATTATGGTTTACATTTTAGACTGTACATTTTTATAAATTTTGTTTACATTATGGTTTATATTATGGTTTACATTTTCGACTATGCACTTTTATAAATTTTTGATGAAATTTAACATGGCCTGTATCCATCATTTCACAATCATGCAGGACACTTCCATTGCGCCCCAGTTACCTCCTCTTCCATCTATTCTTTTCCACTGTCCCCCTCCCCTTGGGGCCCACAGTGACAACCAAGCTTCACTGCTTGAAGGTTAAGATTTACAGATACTTGCAACAATGCTGAGGGCTTTACACAATCGTCTTTCCTCTCCCATTGGAAACCTCCCATGCTCTCGAGAGAGATACACTCCCCTCTGTTTGACAACATCGGGCCTCCCCAGGATGGGGGTATAACACCTTCCTGCTCATTGTATGTGTTTTCGCCCACTGATACAACACACTATGACAAGATGAGCACTCATGCACTCCCAGAAGCCTGCCCCAGGTGCTTTCTGTGTCAGATGCCCTGGCCAAACACCACATCTCCATTCATGTAACTGGGATTTATTAAAGAGAATACATACAGTCAAATAAATAGTTTAGCAAGCCCATCAGCTATTCCTGATGTATTTTCCCAAACTCTTCCTGAAAATGTGTTTTTAAATAGGGATAATCTTCTATTTTACATTAAAAAAATAAAGTTTTAATATAAATGTTATTGGGTTAAGGAGTCCTGTGGTCCATTTTATAAGGAAAGCAGAATCTCCTTTAACCATCTGAAATCTTACACTTAATCATATGCATATTGTAATTAACAAAGCACAATCTCTGGTAGAAATTTTCTTTATGGAATTTTGAAATAGATTAGTACATATTATTTCCTAACAACTTTGAATAAATATTTATTTTCCTTTTTATAAAATGAAACTCAAGATTATTGCATCAGATAAGTTATATGGCTCATGGACATTTTCTTACAATTACACTAAAGCTTTTCTTCGTAAAATTATATCACAAGACTTTGAATCAAAGGAACTTAGAGATTAAGGCTTCTCGGTTTCCATTGGGTCTCTGTCACTAAATTTCACCCTCCCCTTCTCTCCTCTCTTCATTGTCCTTATTTAAAAGTAAGTAATTGGTCATGTAATTGTTATCCCTAAGTCTTTTTTAAAACATTGTTCAGGTGCTTTTCTAGTTTAAATAAATATTCTTGTGTCCTATATAGACTTTTCCCATTAGTACACAACCTCACTGATGAACTGTGATGGAGAAAAAATTAAAAGACAAAATGGTGGGAAAAATTAAATGAGGTAGATTTTGCTGCACTGGCAGGGGTTGGATCAAGGGACTGTCTGGGTCATTAAGTTTCTATTTTTAAGCTTTTCTTCCAGGAAATTCTCTGACAGTTAAGTCAAGCAACCAATTTTATCCAAAGGTACATCTCAAAGACACACACACTGAGGTCAGCTTAGTGTCTTTCACAAAGTTAAGCCCTGAATTTATCCTTGGCTTATGAAAATGAAAATACATGGAGTTTTGGGCAAAGGTTAGTGCTGCAAATGATACTTATTCTTCCAGCATTAATCTATTAGCAACCTTGAGGCTTGTACATAAATGGATAAACAAGGAGATGAAGGATGAAAAATAAGGTTGGTAATTTAGGGCTCTTAAGATATTGTTTTTCTCTGTCCTTTATGTTTGATTAGCTGTTTATTTTCTTTTCTTTTTTTTTTAAAGATTTATTTATTTATTTAATTCCCCCCCTCTCCCCCGGTTGTCTGTTCTCTGTGTCTATTTGCTGCATCTTGTTTCTTGTTGCTTTGTCCGCTTCTGTTGTCGTCAGCGGCACGGGAAGTGTGGGCGGCGGGATTCCTGGGCAGGCTGCATTTTCTTTCACGCTGGGTGGCTCTCCTTACGGGGCGCACTCCTTGCGCGTGGGGCTCCCCTACGCGGGGGACACCCCTGCATGGCACGGCACTCCTTGCGCGCATCAGCACTGAGCATGGGCCAGCTCTACATGGGTCAAGGAGGCCCGGGGTTTGAACCGCGGACCTCCCATGTGGTAGACGGACGCCCTAACCACTGGACCAAGTCCGTTTCCCTGTTTCATTTTCTAGTATATAGATGAAGCCAATTGGAGCCATGGTTTTTATTTTTTTTTTTAAGATTTATTTATTTCTCTCCCCTCCTTCCACTGTCTGCTCTCTGTGTCCACTTGCTGTGTGTTCTTCTGTGTCTGCTTGTATTCTCATTAGGGGGCTCCAGGAACCGATCCTACAAACTTCCAGAGTGGGAGAGAGGTGATCATTCTCTTGCACCACCTCGGCTCCCTGGTCTGCTGCGTCTCTTATTATCTCTCCTCTGTGTCTCTTTTTGTTGTATCATCTTGCTGCACCAGCCCTCTGTGCGGGCTGGCACTCCTGCATGGGGCAGCACTCCTGCATAGGCCAGCACTCCACTTGGGCCAGCTCACCACACGGGCCAGGTTGCTTTCCCCAGGAGGCCCTGGTCATCAAACCCTGGACCTCCTCTATGGTATACTGGAGCCTAATTGCTTGAGCCACATCTGCTTCCCTATGTTTTTCTATTATATCCTATATTTCTGCTTCTATTTGCCTGGTTGTTTGAGGGTCCTGTTGCTAAGGGCTATTAAGTTTGATGGGGAGAAAAATAGAAAGCTTTGACAGGATTAGGTTAATAAAGAGAAGTAAAAAATGGGGTCAGGAATAAGTTTGTAAGACTTAGAAAAGGAGATTATTTTCAATATATCTATATATGAATGCTCAAGTAAAAAAAAAGTATGTCCAAATATGTCTCTTAAATAATGCATATCTAGAACACCAACTGTAGATCCTACCCCTCCCCACAAAAGGAATTTACCAAAAATACAAGACTGGTGCAGAGCAAACCTCTTTTTAAAAGGTGATTCCACTCCATCTGTCCCAATGCTTTTTTTCCAGGCTAATAATTTACATCACTACTATTACCAGTTTGAAATGTAATTAACTGAAAATATAATATATATTGTTTTAAAATCAATAAAGGCTACCTCTAATACAGGAAAAAAAGTAAAAAATCTTAAAATAAAATGATATGGTCTTCAATATGTGAAATTTTGGACCCAACTACACTAAATATACAGTGAAATGATGAGAGGATTGCATCAACACACAGGACTACCATGAATGTGGCATCTATAAGTATTGTGTAATTGTAAGAGTATGGAATTCAGGAGTCAAATGCCAAACAACATGGCTTTTGCTAGTGTTCTTTTCTGAAATAGTAAATGATTTGGTGGAAAATTAAAAAAAAACCTAAGAATTAGCATCCTAGTACATTCAAAGAAAATTCCTATATATTAAAAATGTGCAACAATAATTTGTTTTTTAAATTTTACATTAGAATACCAGTATATTCAAACCATGCACCATGTGGGACAGTTCTGTGTTTGGTGTAGGATTGTCCTCAGGATGTCTAGAAGTTCTGGTTCCAACAGAGAGACCTCATCTACATGTGGGTGACTTTTATTTGTAAGAATGAGAAATACACTTCAAGGCAAAGCTTCAAAAGAGGTCCTGTATAAAAAACAGTTAAAAATCAGAGCCTCCAGTGGGCCCTACTTTGGAATTCATGCTCCCCAGAGTGACAGAGTTGGACTCAATTGTGGTTTACCTATACATGGCTCTTCTGTCCTTCATTTTGAACCTATAATTAGTACTAGAGTTGATAGGTGCATGCCCAAGAGACTTAAATCTTTGGACTCTGCATGTGCCAGCTGGGCCCTGAATCTCAACAGACTTGCAACACCTACTCTCCAGTTATTGGTTTCACCCAGGACAACTAACAAGGAGGTGATGATGGACAACTACCATACCAAAACAAGTCTACAATTGCAAGCAAGAGAGTTCTATCCACCAGCCCTAATGGATTGCAGCCACCTCTCAATCAGAAATGGAGTGGACATCACCATCCCAGAATCCTAAGGATTGGGGAATGAACTGTGGACTAAAGGAGACTTACTGGTATTCTACTATAGATTTATTGTGATTCTAGCAATGGAAGAAATTATATCATTGATGTGGAGGAAGAGTCCACTAGAGATTCTGAGGGCAGGGAGAGAGAAAAACAGGTGTAATACAGGGTTCTGAGAGAAGGGAGTGGGAAAAACAGGTGTAATACGGGGCATTTTTGGGACTTGTGAATTGTCCTGAATAACATTGCAATGACAGATACAGGCCATTATAAATCTTGCCATAACCTACAGAATTGGGTGGGAGAGAGTGTAAACTACAAATGTAAGCTTTAATCCACACTTGGTGACAATGCTCCAAAATGTGTTCAGCAATAGCAATGAATGTACCTCACTAGTGAAGGATGTTGTTAATGTGGGAAAATGTGGGAGGTGTGGGGATCAGAGCATGTGAGAATCCCCTATATTTTTTATTTAACATTTGTATAATCTAAGTATCTTTAAAAAATAAAAACAAAAAATAAAAAAAAGAAATCAGAGCTTCATTCTACTGGGAACGGTCCAGAAGTCCCTCTTGCTTTCTCTTTGTGCACTGTTCTCCCTACACTTCGCAATAATGATCTGATAACTGGTGACTGTCCACAAGATGTTTCCTACCAGTCTGAGATGAATTACAGAAATTAAGAATAATCGTTTAGAAATTCTATAACATTGGACAGAGTGAATTTGTTAACTGTTGAATGTATTGATAAACTAAGATTTGAATATTTTGCATTTTTATTTCATTTTTCTTTTAATTCATTTTTATTGTGTTTTTATAAAGGTATTGGTCCATGACAGATTGGGGGAAATAAAAATCTGATCTTTCACCCAAAATAATTTGAGAATCATTGCCCTGTAATTATACTTCAGAAAGAACTCATAGACACTAATGGATGATATTAAAACCACCACCACAAGTCATTTATGTGATTTGAATTGTATTTATGAGAAGGGAGAAGGAGTACAGAGGCAGTATATCTCTTTGAACCTAGCTCCATTCTGGTCAAAAATAGTCTTAGAAAAATTATTGAGACAAAAGACACTACTTCTTTCCACCCTGTGGGGAGCCGCCCGGAGCTACGTGCATTTGCGGTCTCCAGCAACTTGGCGGTTTTCGTAAGTACGCCTACTCCACCCCTGTGCTTCCGCCTTCTTCCCCTTTCCCCAGTTTCCCAGGCAAAAAGTGTCGCGCCTGTGCAACAAGATGTTGAAGCCATGACCAGCATTAAAGGGTGTAACAGCATTTTATTGCCTTATATGGAAGAGCTGCTTCGTCAGCCTATCACCCCCTGCTAATACCCTCCCCTTAGTATATATTCTGATGCTCTACCCTCAATAAACAGAGACTTGATCAGAATCCTGTCTTGTCTCCATTTCTCTCACCTCTTGTCCCCCAATTCCCACTCCCTCTTTCAGGTGCCGGTTCGTTTGACCTGCGGGCCAGGTCACCACTCCTTTTATATTTTCTTAAATTCTAAGAATTATCCTTCTCCCTCCATTGCCTAGCAATTTCCCTGTCCCATCACCACTTTGTCTTATTCAGATCTGCCCTCTCTAGGCAGTTACTGTATTCCATTAGTCTTCAATTGAATCCATATATTAAATTGCTTGCCCCAGTACCTTCAGGACTGATATCCCCTTATTATAAATAATCAAGTAATTAAGTGAAATCAATATAAGTAAACTGTCAATAACAATGTGCTTATATTTCTATGGGCATTTTCCTTTTTAAAAAGAGAAGTCTAAGTATTCTAACAGTATTAAATCTTTTTTGGAGCAACCTAAGGGGGGGATGCCACAGCTTTTTGCCATTATATTTTGAGAAAACACACATAAACCTCTCCATCGTTAAATTCCTATATAGGCATTTGTCTATTATTGCTACATTTTTTGTCTAAACATACTTTTGCTGCTCTTTCTTCAAAAAGAATAGTACAGATAGTATTCATCGATATTCCACAACTGGTGTTCTCCTTTGCTTTTTGAATGTGAGTACGAGAATAAGGAAAAAGTACTTTGGTACATTATAAAGGAAAAGCCAAAGATGGTAGTTACAAATAAACGAGTATTTTTAGAGTGTAACACCCATTCCTATACTATACTGGGACTTTTCTGGGAAGCCAATAACATTTTAAGGTTTATGAACTCTCTGAAGAAGCACTGGAAATAAAATATCAAAACCAACCTACAACTCACCACATTTTGCAGTGTCAGAGGTTTCTTATACCTTTTGAGATTTACACACCACATTTGTTAAATTCAGGCTAATAATCCATTTTCTACCAATAAGAAAAGGTGAAGTTGGCCTTGAGAAGAGAATGCAATTGAAAAAGAGCTCACATCCATTCATATTCTTTAAAAATCAAAAAAAGCTATACAGAATGAAGATGCATTTCATCAATAGCACTACACAAACATCCACTGCCCTCCACAGAGTCTGTGACTATGATAAAAACAATTTTACAAATTGGTACCATTTCATAGTAGTGTTGGTGAGATGGGTATTTATAAATCTGTGTAAGAAAAGATATGGTTTAGAGGCATAGATTTATATGTTTAAAGTATTTTCTTTTAAATAAAATGCAGGAACACCATGAAGAAATCTTATGCATTGGTTTGCATAATAATGAATCTGTATTTAGTGTTCTATTTTAATAAGCTTTATTGAGAATGATGCAAATAAAACTCTAGGGAAAATGCAAGGTATATCTTGAAAATGAGAGATTGAAAAATAAGAAAATAGAGTGGTATAGTGACAGAATCTTTAGGTCTATTCATTTCTTTTGTTAAAGAAGGTGCATTTGCGGCGGCTTGCTCGGTCGGTAGAGGTGGGGTCTGGCTGCGGACGAGGGGTCGGTCCAGCTCTGGACGAGGGGTCGGTCCCGCTTGGGACGAGGGGTCGGTCCCACTTGGGACGAGGGGTCGGTCCGGCAGCAGACGAGGGATCGGTCTCACAAGGGGTTGCGCGGTTCGGCTGACGGGGTCGCCCGGCGAAGCCGGCGACGAAGGGGTCGCCCGGCGAAGCCGGCGACGAAGGGGTCGCCCGGAGAAGCAGGCGACGAAGGGGTCACCCGGAGAAGCAGGCGACGAACTGGGGACAAGGGAGGCCAGGCCCTTGTCGAGGGGTCGCCCGGAGAAGCCGGCGACGAACTGGGGACAAGGGAGGCCAGGCCCTTGTCGGGGGCTCTCAGGACTGGAGGGCGCACGGCAGAAGAACTACCGCGGAGACAAGGTAAACACGCAAGTCCACTTTACTGAGGGAGAGGCAACAGTTTTATAGGGGCTGGGGAAGGCTGATTGGTCAAAGCCACGCCCTGTTCTGATTGGTTGCTGGCGAAAGGTCAGTGGGCGGTACTGGGCGGGGGAGGGATGGTGGTTAGGGATTGGCTGTTGCTGTTGCTGGGGGAAGGGGCAGGGTTTCGGGATTGGTGGCTGCTGTTGCTGGGGTGGAGGGCAGACTTGAGTTTCCCGCCCACGCCTGGCTGTTGCTGCTGTCGGGGGAAGGGAAAAGGGCGGGCTGGATTTTTCCGCCCACACCTGGCTGTTGCTGCTGTCGGGGGAGGGGAAAAGGGCGGGCTGGATTTTTCCGCCCACACCTGGCTGTTGCTGCTGTCGGGGGAGGGGAAAAGGGCAGACTGGAATTTTCTGCCCTGCGCCTGCGCAGGGAGAAGGAAGAAGAAGGGTGCCGCCCCACAAGGCATTGGGTGGTGCCATCTGGGAGGAGGGGCGGCCACGGAAGCATGGCTGCCGAGAAGGGGAGACCCGAGGGCACTCTGCGCCCATGCCGAGCTTCCTTCAGGGGTGGCGGTGGGCCCGACCAACCACCCTATTATGGGGGCAGAGGAATTAGGCCTACCGCGGCCGCTCCCCTGCCAGGCCAGCAAACCACACTTCAGCCCGAGGGGTGACCGCATGCATTCACACTCCTATGAGATCAGAGTCCAATAAGGCTGCCATGATTCATTTTCATCCTATAAAGTGCACCAAAACTTCTGTAAGATCCAAGAGGTGATAGCAAAATTAAATTATTTAAGATTACAGGGGGACTTCCGGCAAGATGGTGGCTGAGTGAGCTTGCCTTGCCGTCTCTCCTGGGAAGAGGCAGCTGGGCACCACTGGAGGTTCTCCGGGACCAGGCTTTTTCAGGATTTTTTCAGGGCAGGAAGTGTCTGGACATCGATTTGGTGGGAAGGTAACGGAAAGGACTGATCTATAAGATATAATTTGGGACTTTTCAGGAGGGGGAGGCAAGATGGCGGCTGAGTGAACTTCCCGGTTACTAGCTCCTGGGGGGAATCGGCTGGGAGGCGTCGGAGACTCTTTGGGACCGGCTGTTTCGGGATTTTTCCTGGTCCGGAGGTGTCTGGACATCGATTTGGAGGGAAGGTAACAGAGAGGATCCATCTGTGAAATATACACGGAGATCCCAGCTACGTGTGGAGGACTCCCTCCTTGGGTAGGCGGAGCCGAGGCAGCTAGCACCGCGACGGGTGGCGGGCGGGAGAGCCGAGCCGCGCTGTGCCGCGGCGGGCGGCGGGCGAAGGAGACAAGCCCAGCCGAGCCTAGCCGTGCCGCGGCGGGCGGCGGGCGGGAGAGCCGAACTCGGCCGAGCCCAGCCGAGCCGCGGCGGGCGGCGGGCGGGGGACCGGAGCCCAGCTGAGCCCAGCCAAGCCTGGCGGCGGGGTTTCTGTTCTTTGTTTTTGTTTTTTTTTTTTTAATTTATTTTTTATTTTTTGTTGTTGTTGTTGTTCTTGTTGTTCTTTTTTTTTTTTCAATCCTCTCTTTCTTGTCCCCAATATTCTTCTTATACTATTTTACCTTAACAATACAATAGGTCCTACAGGAAATACTTCACATTTGCTGGGTTTCCTCACCCTCCACTGCCTCATTTCTCTGTGAATAGATTTAGCCTATCTACACTATCCCCTTTCCCCTACAACTTGATATCCTCCACCATCTGCTATCTCTCCTATATTCCATCTCCCTTTCTTTGATCCACAAAGTGTCTAACTCTTAATTTCTAATACCTCTGTTTAGTTTTCCATCTGGTATTCGTCCCTGAAACTATTACCTTTCTTTTCTCTTTCCCTCTCTCACGAAAACAATAGCCTCTTAGTACGTACCACATTCCTCCCATATTCAGTCGTCTACCTCATTATAGGTACTTTCCTACTACTATAACTCTACACAATTTACATGATCTAACCTCCATCCTCCCAGAACTCATATTGTTGCTTTGTAAACATATATCACCAATACTACTTCACACTTTTTCCTTCCTTACACAATTGACTTTCCCCAGCACTAATACTTTCCTTTAAAGTGAGCTTAACTAGCAATAAGAAATTGGAATAAGAAGAACAAAGTGACAAAGAGAAGATATAACACTTACGCAAAAAGATTACATAGCCTGGGTACATTTTTCAATGAAAAAGTTGCAAATATCCCCTGAAAGATCAGTCCCCTACTAAAAAGTTACCCTTGTATCTGAGATTTCAAAAATAGAATTGATACCTCAGTAACCCTGACTATCAAGTGTGTGTGTGTGTGTGTGTGTGTGTGTGTGTATTTAGTTTTGGATATCTATTTCCCACATATTAAGGGCCTAAGGAGTGTACCAAAGATAACCCAAAATGAAGGAGAAAAAATGTTGAACTAGTGTGCAGTTGAGCAAAAATGACAGCATGCATCTCTTTTCTATACCACGTTTCACAAGAAATTCTAATGCATTCCTTCTCAGGTTTTGAGAAGGTGAGTAAAATAAAAAAAAAATTTTGTTATGCAATACGTTCAAATAACTGGTATGCATCAAAATTAACAACACGTTGTAGGAGCCACCATTGCTCATTAAACAAAAGCATCAATATTTAATCTTAGAAGAATAAAAATGGTTTTCTATTTATCAGTAGATGTAATGGGCCACACCATTATCAACAGACTAAAGGAACACAAGCTATTGAATTGTCAATGCTGATCCTCAAATCAACCTTTCATAAATCCAGTCACATAACATATATTCAACCCATAAAACTGACTCTTGCCTCTTAGAAAATCCTAAGTGTTTAATTTTGTTGGCCTCACATTGCCAGGAGAGTGCCATACTAATCTTGTACTTCGTAGCTTGATGAACCAAACTGTTCTGACAATCCTTAGCATCTGCAGTCACAGGGGATTAAACACAGGCTGTCATCCAAATCTCCTTTAAAGAATAGTTAAATGCTTCTAAAATACCTCACCCAAATTTGTTGGATACCTTTCTGCATCCCAACATGTAAAATGAAACATGTAAGCTGCTCCTCCAGAAGCTTACTTTCCAAAACAGGAAAATACAACTGATCTATTAAACAGCAACATTTCAGGGAACTAGAAAAATCACTTGATATGAATTTCTTATTGGCATTTTTTGATATGCGTCATATTTTTACAGGAAAAATTAAATAAGAAAACTAAAGAGAAGGGATATTAGCTATTTATTTCTGCTTAGAAAAGGAAGATATCAGAGATACAAGAGGTTTCAATTGATGTGTATTTCCCTATTTATAGGATTTGGACCCCTGATAAATCTTAACACTTGTTCTGAAGAAATCACTTACTGTGTGTGCATACAAAATTCAGTGTTATGTTAAAGTATGTTAAAGATACAATTTTTGGTCAATATGAAGTTTCTTCTTTGTGCAACACTGAAATATAGTTATAACGTTGCTCACTTTGAACTTTTTGATGATAAGAGTAGACCACAAATTCAAAAGCCTGGAAGGAACTTGCTACAGGTTCTTGAAGGAACAGATGCTACCATTTGAAGGTCGAAGACTTGTCACCTGTATGCCTTTTATTATTTTGTGTTCCAACTTCTTCTCTCCATAAATCTAATCAAGTCACTTTAAATAAAGAAGAAAAAGTAAACATCATTTCCATCTATTTGCAATAGAAATATTTTCTACTACCAGCAATATTTGTTCTTTGAACCATTATACTGACAAGTATATCTACAAAACATTGAAATATGTTTGTAAATTTGGCTTTATTAATTAAAAAAATATACTTCATGAATGCCTTGAGCTATCTATTTGAAATAAATTGTCTACTGGTTAGTAAATATCATAAATAAGATTTTATGGCACAACTGGGGAGAGCATTTATACCTCCCCTTTAACTTCTTTTTATAACTTTCCTAGTAAATCAACTAAGTGTAACTCGCATGATTATTACTCTCCAAGGGATTAATAAAATAAAAACATGTTGAGCTCACCTTCATAGTACTATATTATTTATTCCTTTAAAATGGAAAGAATGTCCACTAAAATAGAATTTGGGGGGTTGGTGATGATCTAGATCTTTCTTTCTCAATGCACAAAAACAAAACTTCTGACAATCAAGAGCATGTACCATTGTACAACAATAAAAACAGCAAAATCCTGTGAGCCAATTCTTTGATTTTCCCCATTAAACAGACAAGGAAATTAAAAACTATAGAGTTAATTAAGTTATTCAGGGGTACACTAATGATATGATTTGGGGCCAGTGTTTGAAACCTTGCATTCTGATTTCATAGCCCACACTCTTAACCAACAAGCTATAATACCTAGTTAGTTTCAATATGACCTTCAATATTCTGATGTTAGGTTATAAAGCAAAATTTTCCAGGTAACAGAGAAGAATATATAAGCTGATTTCTGGTCTATTCCTGGGTAATTATAAAAAAATCTGTCATCTAATTATCAGTGCAAAAATTATTTTATTACCACATATGCCATAAAGATGGCATGACACTAGCTATTAATTCTCTTACTTCAGTCTTCCACCTATATTTAATTTTCTTTTGTCAATCAGTTTTATTCAACAAAACAAAACATTTTCAGGGACTACATGTTAATAAACATTGAAATAATAAAACATTTGAACATAAATCTAAACCACACACCTTATGGAGATATCATTGTTGTAAATGAATCTTTTTTATATTTATAAACAACCAAAATCATAAGTAATTAACTGGTTTTAAGACAGAAACCAAGTGAAGTTTTAAAAAATTGTTACAGGTGAGGAAGGCCATATGTGGATTGATATTTCAGCACTGCAGGGCAGCATTTTAATTGCTCTTCTTACATACTGTGTTCAGTCTGGGTTTTGGAGGACATCTGGTACATATCTCTGGGACCTGGAACTTTTCTAGGATTTTTATTATTTTTCAGTAGAATCCAGAATATTAATATGAGTGTTCCATTACTTAATACATTTTATAATTGACATTCCATTCTATTGTATCTTTTCTAAATAAAAAGAATCATCATCTAAAATGTTGACATTCAGAGTCATCAGGAGTTAATGTCATTTTGTAAAGTCACAGAGTAATCATTTTATTGATTGTACCCTTCCAGAGATTTCAGACTATGTGTGGCTTTGAAAATACCTTCCTCTAAGTTATAAACAGGGTAGACAGTCTTGCTGCCAATGTCTGTCATTTAAGATATTATTTCATCAGCTTTAAAAGTCAATTTTCCTAAGGACCTCAGAAAAAGCAAAAAGTTATTTTGCTGTAATTCCATTATAGACATGAAGTGAATTACAGGCAGTCATTTTGAATTTCATGTTTTATTTTGGCATTTACGAATTCATTGGCAATCAATTCAGAGGAAACAAAATAATTTCCTATGAAAATGCAAATTTCTATCTTGCTGTAAGATTGTGAGAGGTGAGTCCCATTTAAAATGCATGAAATTTTCTAGCATGTCATTATTACTCTCAAGAACTTCATGGAATTTAATATGGTTTTCTTAAAACTGCACAGAGAGGAATTTATGGATTTGGAGTAAAGAGACATGCTTTTAAGTCACTGATTATTGCAACACAATTTCATTCTACTCAGCAAGATAATGAATCTCTTATCAGAAAATGAGGATAATAATAAAAATAGTTACCTGACAGAGTTGTGCTTTAGATTAAATTGGATACTATATATATGAATGTGCGTCGTGGACACTGAAAAATATCTGTTCAAATGTTAATCACAAAAAAACATTTATTGCATTTATCAACATTCAATATTACATGACCCAAATGCTCCATGAAATCATCCCAAATAGTTCACTAGGTTTTGTACACTGTTACCTGTGGTATAATTTTTCAATGCTTGTCAAAACTTGTGTGACTTGTCCAGGCTTCAAGAAGAGCTTTTGTCCT
Source organism: Dasypus novemcinctus (assembly GCF_030445035.2). Taxonomy (NCBI): domain Eukaryota; kingdom Metazoa; phylum Chordata; class Mammalia; order Cingulata; family Dasypodidae; genus Dasypus; species Dasypus novemcinctus. The sequence goes on from NC_080683.1 coordinate 21,181,318, forward strand.
GAAACTCAAACTCTACTTCCTTGAAATAAGAAAGAACAATGCTTTGGCTATCTACAATGAGGTAGGGAAAATCAAGAAGGAAAAACAAAACGCATGCTGAAGAATATTCAATTTATTTGTGTATCTTGTATATCTTATAAATTATCTTTTCATAATTATTAAAATGGATATTTCATAATTATACATTCCATTGTAATAAATTGTCAGTTACCATTTTGACCTTATATGCTTTTCCCTTGCTCCATTTTTATGGACTTCAAAATCAATGAGGCATTTTAATAACATCTGAATTCCATTTCTTTTGCAATTCCTAAGAATTAAAAGCAAATTTAATTTTATACTGCAAATATAGAACTAGGGAAAATAAGCCAACACCAAAAATAAAACAGATGATGAGTTTAGAGTTTCCTAAGGGCTTTGATCTTTAAATAAATTACAATTCTGATATCCATAGTTATCTCCACTAACCACCATTTCCACAAACTTATGATCCATAGTTGGCTTTGCTCCTGGGGTTATACAGCATAAATAAATCCTACACCTACTACTGACAGTCCCAGGAATAAGCATTGACTACTTTGCTCTCTGCGTGCTACTTTGTCAAGAGTGAGTTGATCTGAAAGTTCTTGATTAAGGTAGTCAAATCAAATGAAAGCAATGGTCAACCCTCAATCACTTACTGTGAAGGTATAAGCAAGTGCAAACCTGACGGAAGAGCACAAGCTCCCCCTGTTTCAGCTTGCCTCATGGAAAGTCTTCCCGGATGAGGGTCAGATGGTCCAACGTAGAGGTGGGGGATGTCTCACTGCCAAAGGAGCCAGAACAAAAGGCTCCTGCCACTCTATGTACCTGGGGTCTGGGGTGGGGTGGAGAAATACAGACTAGAGAAAAGTATTTTCAAGATTTCTAACTTCTATTCCAAATAAGGTGGTTTTGCTGGAGGCCCCTGAGGAAGGCCTAGGCCTTGGAATGCAAATAAACGTAAGAGCACCAGCCACAGCTGTTGAGTCCTTTTCTGCAACTCCCTTCAGAAAGAGTAGTACCCTGGCTGTGCACCAAGCCTGATGTGGGGAGGGCAGCTTTCAGGTAAAGCCTTTACAATTGCTTTTGCAGTTGCCTCTGATCAGTCCTGAAAAACAACAGGATTCTGAATCAGAGCAGGATTCCTCACATTACATCAGCAACTTGAGTGTGTTTCGAAAACTTTCCTCCACACCCAGGTTATAGAAGAACTCATCCATGTTTTCTAGTACTTTCATGTTCCATTTTTTTTACATTAGATCACTCATTCATTTGGAATTGATTCTTCTCTATATAGTGAAGTATGCATCAAATTTTATATCTTTCCAAATATGCACCCAGTTGTACCAGTACGATTTATTTAAAGATCTATCATTGATTAGTGATTTAAGAGATACCTTTACAATATACTAAATTTCTCTTTATTCTTAAATGAATTTCTTGACATTCTATTCTATCCACTGCCCATTCTACTTAGGCATCCAGTAGAATACAATTAAACATAGAGACTTTATAGTATGTTTTAATGCCTGGTAAACTATTTGTGTATATATTTCTTTTTCAATATGAATTTCAGTATAAACATGTCTAACTTCTTTAAAAATCAGTTTTGATATATTTATTTGAATGTATTAAACATGGAAATTTACTTATGGAGAACCAATATATTTATGATGTTGAATGTTTCTAGCCAAAAACCAAGGATGCTTCTCTATTTCTTAAAGTTACTTTGTATCTTTAGGGAATGTTTTAATTTTTTTCTCATAAATTCTTCAAAACTTCTGATACAATTAAAGTATTTTATTGTCATTTTTGCTGTTGTAAATGATGTTTTCTGTTCCATTTTATTCTTTAACTTATCCTCTAACATATCCTCTTACAGCTATAAAGGGTATTAATGTCCCCACATTAATTTTTATATGTTAATCTTTCATCATTTGAGTAAGCTTTACGATAGATGCTCTAAAGTTTTCTAGGTATATTGTTATGTCATCTGAAAATAGAAATAGCTTTAATTGTTATTCCTCTAATCAATTTATCTTGTCTAAATCCAATGGCTAATATACAATACTTTGATCATATTGTATATGGTGAGCTCCTTTGTTTTGTTCTTGGAAATTCTTTTAGTATTTTCCCATTAAGATGATGATTATTTTATGTTAAGGAAATGTTCAAAAGTTCCTGGTATTTTTAAATTTTTTGAGTGTTTTAATCAGGAATGGATGTTTTCCAAGGACTTTTTTTCCATACCTATGAAGATAATCACATGTCTTCTTAGATCTCTGAATATAGTATATTATTATTTTTAATATTGTACACTTTAAATTTGCAAAATACTGTGAGGAAAATTAAGAAGATATAAAGAAATAGAGTGGTATATTATGTTTATGGATTAGATGACTCAATATTTTTAAGACGACAATTCTCCCAAAATTTATCTATAGATTCAAAGTATCCCCAATTAAAATCCCAGTAGTCTATTTTTGTATTATTTGATAGCCTGATTCTAAATTCTACATGAAAATTCAAATGGTATAGAGCACCCACAACAATTTTGAATAATAGCGAAATTTGAGAACTTAAAAATCCAGATTTCAAGACTTACTAGTAATTTGAACAGTGTTGTAAAAAGAATAGAGTCTTTAAGCAAGATCACACACACAGTCAGTTGATTTTTATCAAAGATAGCACAATAGAAAAAGGAAGTTCTCTTCAACCAATAGTCCTGAAGTTATTGGAAATTTATACGGACAAAAAATACCTCATTCCTTTCATCACACCCTACATAAAAACTAATTTGAAAATGGGCATAGTCATAAACTTAAAGTCTAAATCAATAAACCCTCTAAAAGAAAACATGAAAATATCATAAAGTATGAACAGACATATATTTAGAAATATAATATTCAGTAATTAGAAAATGAATAATGAAACATGAATAAAAATCAAAATAATTATGCTGAGGAAAAAAATGAAGCCAGTCACAAAAACTACATGAGCCCACTTATATGACATTTTAGAATGGACAAACCTAGGATATAGTGGCAAAAGCCATTGTTAATTGGGACCAAGATAGGGGGTTGAAGGTTGACTTCAAATAGGCTTAAAGAAATTTTCTAGTATGGCAATCAAAACTCTTGTAACTGTACATTAAAAATAGGTATATTCATTATTTGTAAATTAAATTTCATTGGATTTAACTTATTAAAAAGCAAGAAGATAATAGGTAATATTTTTTTGTTTCTTCATTGTCTACCTTGAAGTCAGTAATGTGGAAAAACAAACAAAAAAACACCAGAGTTAGTGAATTCAAGTGTGCACAACTAAATAAATATCTAGAGCTAGGTCATTCCCTATCTTTGGAAATATGTTTTTTTTTTTTTTAAACATGCCTCGGTCAATGTTTTTATTTTTTTTAAACATGCCTCGGTCAAAACGTGCTTTCACCACCTACTACATCCTTATTTTTGGATCATTTTTTTCCTTAAAATCCTAAATCAGATGAAAAGTGTGTTTTACTTTTTATGTCATATTTTAGCAGCTCACTTTTAAATTGATTTTTAGATACTCATTTTTCAGTCCTTCTGTGTTAAATTCATTTGTAATATTGCCAGTTTGCTGTTTGTACATCTCAAAATCCCCCATGCCTTTATGGAGGATAAAAATAATTAGCATATGCATTACTATTTTACAGTCTCTAAAGTTGAATATTCTAAAAAATAAATTTACTCATTGACTATTTTACTAATATGGAAGTAAAATATGAATAACTTATTTTATTGGAAATAAATATATCTTATACATTTTAATTTTCAAGGAAAGCAGTATTTTGAACCCTAGCACTCTTCTTATATATAATCAAGCATTTCATGATACAGAATATTGTCCCTTTAAATGCATTAGAGCCAGAAATACTGTTTTCAAACAGCATCAAACTGAAACTCTATAATCTGATAAGAGGACTAAGAAATCATTTATGTGTTTTAAATCACTGGAAATTTCTGAATGCTGACTGGTCTCTTTCTGTCATCTGAAGTCCTGCTGTCTTATTCTATGAGTGAATATGAAAAGGGATAGTATGTGATAATTGCAGTTATAGTGGAGAAAGAAAAATCCTCTGAGACTAAATTTTGATGGATTCTATTAAGACTTTATTATCTACATGAAAAAGCTAACGGTCTGATCTTTGAAATACATAATGACACTCAAACAGTTTTTCTTTGAACAACGAATGTATCATTCATTGTAAGATGAAGACTTTGAATTTTTTAGTGTCAATTAAAACATTTTATCAAATGGAATACCAAGATATATTTAGGTGCAAATTAGGAATATACATAGATTTTCTAAAAGAATTTCTTAACCTCTGGGATGGCATTTAGAACCATGAAACATTTATGATTCATAGGTTTCTTTGTAGAAGTGAGAGGAATGACAACATTGACATAGAGATAGAGAAAGAAAAAGATTATTAAACATAGGAAGCAAACAGTACTTAAAATCTCCCCAGTATACTTGGTCATGAGTCATGAAGGGACATTTGATGAACAAAAATATATGCTCAGAGATTTTATAGAATTCCATTTATGTTATTAAAACTTTCTACATTGTGTTTACATTTTGTGCACAAATTTGAAGACATTGTTATCTTCTTAGAGGAAATATTAATGATACATGTGCAGCCTGGCAAAATAAGCATTTTTGTTATAGGTGAGTAGCTTAAAAAACTGTAACAACTACATCTGGAAAACAAACTTAAATGAGATTAGGGTGACATGAAATTTATTTTAGCTGTAATCTCTGATTATGCCCCTGCAGTAAATTATTTTATTCCACAAACATACTCTTAACCAATCTTTCTAGAATGTCTGCAAAACATTTGCATTAAATATATGAGTACTTGAGTGAGGAAGAAAACCCAGTACTTTTCTTGAAATAATTGAGTGACCTTTAACCAATGACTTTTGTAGCATCTTCTATTTCCATATGAATTTTAAAATGTGTCCCTTCGAGCCCTGCAGTATGACAGAGGCACTTTAAATGACAAAGATGATGATGAGTGGGTAAATTCTTCCTATTCTTTCCTCCCTATTCTCAGTGAGAACAGTTCTACTTTTCTCTTTTTAAATAGGGGATGTCAGGGTTTGATAAACCAATTCAACTTCTGATTATAACATAGAAAGCTCCTTTTCTCATCATGGTAGCGATAGAGTCCTCCTGATATAAGCATTTTTTAAAAGGTCAGGTTTATTCAAGTATCATGCATTTATTCATTTTTCAACAGATGATTATTGATATTCTTAATATGTGATGTCTGCTTATATTTTATATGACCACAGGTATAAATCTCACCTAATCTCTTCCTAATCTTAAGAAAGATTTGGCATTTCTTTATCTATTACCCAAGCAACATTTGAGGAGCCCAATTAAAAACCTCTCTTCACAGATTCTGTAACTTTGACATTACTCCTTTCTGTTTAACTATGTTTCCTTCCCTTAGTCTGAAATTCAACAGAAAGAAAAATCAAAGCCACAGTCTTCTGTATGGTCCTGCTCTGCTCTGTCTCTCTGAACTGCTTTCTCTTGAGAAGTAGAGTTCTTTGTTTTCCTTCCTACAGACTCGGCACCCCCACCAGTTCTAAGACAACTTATTTATCATGAGAAATGTGGGTTTTTTAAATTGCTGCCCTTTGAAAGAACACAAATGTGTCAGGTAAGCTCAATCTGGTTCTACTATGATGATATGACTCTGATTTAATAACAAGGATTTGTTTTTTCACCCTCTCTCCACATTACACTGCTGTGTAGGTAAGTATCTTCCCACTGCATCCTCTGGCCCTGAGTCTGTACAAAGACTGCCCAGGATGCAAGTACTTCAGGGACTGAGGATTCCCTTGTTTTTAACCAACCTCTCTTGTTTTAGTTTGCTAGACTACTGAAAGCACATACTATAAAATCTGTTGACTTTAAGCAGTGGGAATTTTTTCATTTACAATTAGAGTCTGGGAAAAATTCCAAATTAAGGCATCATCAAAGAGATGCTTTCCTCCCAATGACAGGCTGTCACGGATCCTTAAATCCTCAGCCACATGGCAAGGCACATGGAGGCAGGTTCTGGTTTCTCCCTTCTCTTCCAGGTTCTGTTGCTTTCAGCTTCTTGCTTCCATGGCTTTCTCTTCAGTAAGAAGATTAAGACTCACCCTAAGCCAAGCCTTCACTGAAGCAACCTATTGAAAAGGTCCTACTTGCAATAGGGGTACACCCACAGGAATAGATTAGCTTTAAGAACATGATTTTCTGGGTACATTTTTTCAGTTTCAAACCACCACCCCTCATCCATGGACTGTAATTACCTGGTTGAGAGGAGAGGTTTCCTTAATGCTGAATGTGGCCTGCTCCTAAATTCCTAGGTTACATGTTCATTGATGAAAAGATGGCTTCTGACATGGTTTCCTGATTTTATGTTATTTTTTTTTTTGTATATTCTCTACTAAAACAAGATTGTAGTTTTTCAGGAAAATGTTTTTTTAAAAAATCTCATGTAGGACCCAGATATATGAATAGGTGGAGGTAAAGCTCCATTTGTCTACTTGGCTCTCCCTATCATCCACAGAGCTCTCCTGAACACAGATTAGAGCTACTGGCTTGGTCTAATCCCTTTATGTTATAGAAAAGGTCACTGACTCTTAGACATATTAGAGATGACCTTTCCAGGGACATATACCTGGGATACCTTCAGTCTTTGATCTCTACAAGAGCAAAACATCTTCGGACTATTCTTTTGTTCAAACAAAATGGAATTATTATTTTTCAGCTTATAACTAACATTCAGTCTCAGTTTTTGTCCCTTATAAACTATACTAGATTTGTGAATTAATTAGCTTTTATAAACATCTGCCTCCTGGCATATCATTTAATTTGCTAATTTTTGATTAACTCAATGTGGATACAGATTGCTCTATTTTAAGGAAATTTTGTTGTTTTAAAGCACATGATTTTTGGAACACTTTTTAAAATACCACATCAAAGATTATAAAAAAAGGAGAGTGCAGACACAAAATGGTGGAATAGGAAATTTTTAAGATTGTTCCTTCCACTAAAGCCTGAGGAATCCATGGGGTACAATCAAACATATTAATATTTATATGAAAGGAATCCCAGAAGGAGCAGAGAGAAATAAAGGGACAGAAAAATATTTGAAGAAATAATGGCCAAAAACTTCCCAAATTCGAGGAAAGATGCAAATATTCAAATCCAAGATGCTCAATACATGCCAGAAAAGATGAATCCAAGGATATTCGCACTAAGACACATCATAATCAAAGTCAGTCACCTACAAACATCATGAGAGATGCGACATATCGTATATAAGCGATCTTTAATGAGATGAAAACCCAATTTCTCAACAGGAATCATGGAGGACAGAGGAGAGTGGTAGGGCATATTTAAAATGATGAAAGAAGAAACAAAACAAAACTGCTAGCCAAGAATATTATCTGGCAAGCTACCTTCAAATATGAGGGGAACATTAAGATATTTCTGGATAAATAAAAATTGAGGGAATTTGTTATATTAGATCTGTCTTACAAAAATGTTAAATGATGTCCATGTTGAAGGGAAAGGATTAGACAGTAACTTGAAGCTGTCTGAAGAAAGAAAGAGGGAAGTGGACATGGCTCAGCTGATAGAGCATCCTTCTACCATATGCAGGATCCAGGGTTTGATCCCCAGGGCCTCCTGACCCATGTGGTGAACTGGCCCAGGTGCAGTGCTGCCAAGCACAAGAAGTGCCATGCCACGCAGGGGCGCCCCTGAGTAGGGGCACAAGGAGTGTGCCCCACAAGGAGAGCTGCTCCACATGAAAAAAAGTGCAGCCAAGTGGCACCGCACATGGAGAGCTGACACAGCAAGATGACACAACGAAAAAGTGATGCAGTTTCCCAGTGCTGCTGGATAATGCAAGCAGACACAGAAGAACACACAGCAAATGGACACAGAGAGCAGACAATGCGGGGAAGGGAAGAGAAATAAATAAAGTCTTAGGAAGGAAGGAAGGAAGGGAGAGAAAGAAAGACCTCCTGTACAGGTAACTATATGGGTAAATATAAATAGCAGTGTTACTGAAATTTTCATTTGTTATGCTTTCATTTCTTTTGATTTCTTTTGATTCAAATGCCTAAAACTTAAGCACAAACCCTTGTTTATGGGCACACAAAATATAAAGATGTAAATTGTGACAAGAACAACATAAAAAGGAGGGATGGAAGGATATAGGAGCAAGCTATTGAAGTTAAATTTGTATCAATATAAATGAAATTTTAATAGACCCCAAATGTTAAATGTAAATCCAATGAGTAACAATAGGGAAAATATCTTAAAATGTTCACACACATGGAAATGAGAAGTCGTTCAAAATGTATTATTATAAAAAATCATCCTAATGAAAAGGAAGGAAATGATGGAAGCAATTTAAGGACAAAAAAGTAAAATAAGCACAAAAAACAATTAGAAAAAGTTCAGAAGTCTTTCTTTTTCAGTAACTACCTTAAATATAGATATTATCAATAAATGTAATAATATTAAATCATAAGAGTAACTTCTCCTACCACAATGGAGTGACGCTAGAATTAAGAAGGAAAGTAGAAAATTTACAAATATGTGGAAATTAAACAGCACATTCTTAATCTACCAATAAAGAAAGAATGAAAAAGAATATTTAAAATGCTTAGAGATGAATGAAAATGAAGGCACTGCATGCCAAAATTTATGGGATGCAGCGAAGATAATGCTCAGAAGGAAATTTATAGCTATGAATGCCTATATATAAAGATGAAAAATCTCAAATTAAAAACCTAACTTCATATCTAAAAGAACTAGAAAAAGAAGAACAAACATAAGTTTAGTCGAAGGAAGTAATTAAGATTTGAATGGAAATAAATGAAATAAAAAATAGGAAAAAAAGTGGAAGAATCAGGAAAACAAAAAGTGGTTCTTTGAGAAAAATCCAATAAAATTGATAAACCTCTATCCTGTCTGACAAATAAAAAAGAAAAGACACAAATAACAAAAATCAGAAATGAAATTAGAGATACTACTGACCGTACAAAAATAAAAATATTAGAAGAGAATACTTTGAAACATTGTATGCCAAGACATTAGATAATCTAGGTGAAATTAAAAAAAAACATTTCTAGAAATACACAAATTACCTAAATTGACTCAGGAAGTAAAAGGAAACCTCAATAAATCTATAACACATACAGAGATTGAATCAAGAATCAAAAACTTTTCACTAAAGTTAAGTTAGGACAAGATGGGTGGCTTTACTTGTGAATTCTACCAATCATTTAAAGAAGAATTAAAACCAATTCTTTTACAGTGCTGATGTATGTGTGTGAATGCAGTTGAAAGGGTGAAATTTTAGATTGTGTTACTAGAAAGAAAGGTAGAGGATAAAACATAGGACTGTATAACATAGAGAACCCTGTGGTGACGATGACTGTGGTGAATAGTACATATATAAGAATTTTCTTGTATGAACTATAACAAATATATTTCACTATTACAATGTGTTAATAATAGGGTGGTATATGGGAAAACTACACCTAATGCAAACTATGTACTATATTTAACAGTAATATGTTCATATTCTTTCATAAATTTAAAAAAAGGTAACACACTAATGAAACGTATCAACAATAAAGGTTATATGAGAATGCTGTAATTTTCACCTGACTTTTATGTAAACCTACACCTTCTCTAATTTAAAAAAGTTATAATAATTCAAAATAAAACATTATGCTAAGTGAAAGAAACTAGACTACTATATGGTATGATTCCATTTGTACAAAAAATAAATATAAATAAATCTATAGAGACAGAATTAGATTAGTGGTTATGTAAGGCTGTGGAAAGACAGAGAGATTGAGAGATGACTGCTAAGGAGTATGGAGTTTTTCTTTTTGGAGTAATGAAAATATTCTAAAATTGATTATGGTGATGAATGCACAACTCTATGATTATACTAAAAGTCATTGGTTGCATATCTTGGATGGATTGTATAGTATGTGAATATATATCAATAAAAGCACTTTAAAAATCCTTCTCAAACTTTTCCAAAGAATTTAAGAAGAGGAAACACTGTCTAAGTCATTCTATGAGGCCAGTATTACCCTGATGCTAAAGCCTGATAAAAATATCACAAGCAAAGGAAATTAGAGAACATCTTCCTTATGAATACAGATGCAAAAAAAAATGTTAAAATACTATCAAACTGGATCCAATAACATATTAAAAATAATATACAATATGAAAAAGTGGAATTCATCTCAGTAACGAAAGGTTTGGTAAATATTTGAAAACCAATCATTAATGGTAATAAACCAGAAAAATAATACCCAGGTAAAAAACCATGTGACTATCTCAATAGATTTAGAAGGCATGTGACACCACTCTTTTTGTTTAAAAAATAAAACACTCAGAAAACTAGGAATAGTACATGGTGAAAAACCCACAGCTAATGTCATGTCAATGAGGGAAGACTTAGTCTTAAGATCAGGAACAAGACAAAGGTGCCCACTTTCACCACTACAATTCAATATAATACTATGAGTCCTATTCAAAACAATTAGGGAAAATAAAAGAAATGAAAATTAATGAAATTGGAAAAGGAGAAATTAAAACTATCTATTTGCTGATGACATGATCTTAAATAAAATATAGAAAATCCAAAGGAATCCATAAGAAAACTAGTAGAGCTAATAGGCAAATTCAGCAAAGTGGCAGGGTGTAAGATCAACATGCAAATAAACCATTGTGTTTCCATATACTAGCAACAAACAATCCAAAGAGGAAATTAAGAAAATAATTCTTCTTACAATAACATCTGAAAGGATAAAATATCCAGAAATAAATTTAATCAATATATAAATTTGAAAACTAAAAAAAAAAACTCTGCAGAAGGAAATTAAAGAAACCTAAATAAGTGACAAGATATCCCATGTTATTGGACGAAAATCTTACTATTGCTAAGATGTTAATACTATACAAAGGAAACTACAAATTGAATGCAATACCTACACAAACCCTTGCAGTCTTTTTTTTTTTCTTTCCAGAAATGGATAAGCTGGTTATCAAATTCATATGAAACTTCAAGGGGCAGTGAATAGCCAAAACAATTTTGAAGAAATACAAAGTTGGAAGACTTCCATTTTCCAATTATAAATTTTACTACAAAACTACAGAAATCAGTACAGTGTGGTACTTGCATAAAGATGATATGTAGACCAATGGAACAAAAATGAAAATCCAGAAGTACGCCCAAACATCTATGGCCAACTGATTTTCTTCAAGGGTGCTAAGTACCCTTGCAATGGGGTAAAAACAGTCTTTTCAACAAATTGTATTGGGAACACTGGATATACACATGCAAAAGAATGAAATCAGGCCTTTATCTAATACCATATATAAAAATTAACCCAAAATTTGTAACATAGGACCTAAATATAAGAGCTAAAACTATAAAATTATTAGACTATAACATAAAGACAAATCATTATGACCTGAGATTTGATAATATATTCTCAGATATGATGCCCAAAGCATGAACAAAAGAAACAAGAAATAAATGCAATTTCACTGTTGTGAATCACAGAATATTATCAAGAAAGTGAAAGACAACTTATAGAACAGTGTAAAATAGTTGCAAACCATATACCAAGTGCAACCATATATCAATGCAACAACAAAAGACAAACAACCCAATTATAAAATGGACAATGGGCTTGAATAGGCATTTTAACAAAGAAGATGCAGGAATGATCAATAAACATGTAAACACATATACACACAACTTAATATTATTCCATCATAAAACATAATGAAGTTCTTCTGAGAAATGTTGCAACATGCAAGAACATGGACATACTCAGTGAAATAACAAGGCACATAAAGAAAAATATTGCACAATGTCACCCAGAATAGCTGTTTAGAAATAGCATATTCATAGAGATAGAAAGTAGATTAGAGGTTACCAGGGGATGAGGGAAAAGGGAAAGTAATATATGTTTGGTGTATATGGAGTTTGTATATAATAAATAAAATAAAATACAAATAAAAACCATGAGATACCAAATCATACTCAAGGTTGTCTATTATTAAACAATGGAAAATAAGTGTTGGAGAAGATGACTAGAAATCAGAACTCTTGTGTGTTTTTTGGTGGGAATGTAAAATGGTGTTGCCACTGTGAAAACAATATGACAGTTCCTCAAAAATTTAAATATAGAATTATCATATCTTCTTGTGGCAGTTTGAAGCTTTGGTAGAAAATAGAAAATCCTGTTCTTAAAGCTAATCCATTTCTGTGTGTGCAAACCTTTTGTAGATGGGAACTTTTTATTAAATGAAGGGAGCTTCCTTTTGATTAGATCACTTTGGTAGGGCATGACTTTTATAATCAGAGGGGGGAAAAAATGCTACAGATACAGAAGAAAGGCCTCAGAGACAGAGAGGAACCCAGAAACTGAGACGCAGCCACTTTAGCCAGAAGGTAAAAGCAATGAGGCCAGAGGAGAAGGGAGAGGGGAGAGGTGAGCCAGTGCCACCATGGTGCCCTGCCATGTGCCCGATCAGACACAGCTACAACTCAGAGAAGAGGACATTTTGATGATGCCTTGATCTGGACTTTCATGGCTTCAGAACTATAAGCTTTTAACCTAGTAAATCCCCATTGTAAAAACCAACCTATTTCTGTTATATTACTTCCAGGAGCGTTTTGTAAACTAAAACACTTCTAAACACTTTTGTAAACTAAAATTATTTCTAGATATATTCCCAAAGAAAGAGATAACAGGGTCACAAACAGATATTTGTACACTAATGTTTTGGCAGCATTATTCACAATAGCTGAAAGGTGAAAACAACCTATCAACAAATGAATGGATAAATAAATTGTGGCACATACACACAACTTAATATTATTCCACCATAAAAAATAATGGAGTTCTGAGACATGTTGCAACGTGCAAGAACCTGGACATACTTAGTGAAATAGCAAGGTTTATAAGGATAAATATTGTACGATGTCACCTAAAAGAGCTGTTCAGAAATAGCAAATTCACAGAGATAGAAAACAGTTTAGAGGTTACCAGGGGATGAGGGAAAGGGGAAGGGTAATATATGTTTGATGGATATGGAGTATGTAAATAACATTAATACTAATAATGTATTCATAAATAGATATAAAACAGTTTTTCATATTGAGAGAGGCAGAGTTTTAGATTAGATTAGGCTGAATCCACTGAGAATGGCTTGAAATAGTTTCAGTAGTTGTAAAAACCTGTTGTTTCACATTTGGTTTAGTTTTCCATTAGATTTTTTCATTTTTAAAAAGTACGTGGTGGATTCCTCTATTTACCTAGATTGCAGATCATAGTATTTTGATATCCTGATTAAACTAATAAAAATGTTTACTTTAGGGAAGTGGATGTGACTCAAGCAATTGGGCTCCCATCTACCATATGGAGGGTCCTGGGTTCAGTTCCTGGGGCCTCCTGGTGAAAGTGAGCAGGCCTGTGTGGTAAGCAGGCCCACATGGGGAGGTGGCACAACAAGATGATGCAACAACAAAAAAGATAAACAGAGGAGAAACAGTGAGAGACAGAGTTGGAGGAGAGTGAAAGATCAACTAAAATGACAAAAAGAGAAAAAAAAAATGAAACAACATATGACAAACACGAATCCAAAGTAAATATGGCTAATATAAGTAATTCCTTAATAGTAATAACACTGAACATCAATGGATTAAACTCACCTGTTAAGAGACACAGATTGGAAATTGGATAAGGGAATATGACCCATCTATATGCTATCTACAAGAAAACACATCTTAGACCCAGGGATTCAAGGAGATTGAAAGTGAATGGCTGGAAAACAATCTTACAGGCAAACAATAACCAAAAAAGGGCAGGTGTAGATATATTAATATCGGACAAAATAGACTTTAAATGCAAAACAATTGTAAGAGACAAAGATGGACACTACATATTAGTGAAAGGGATAATCTTTCAAGAAGAAAGAACAATCATAAACATTTATGCCCCTAACAAAGACACCTCCAAATATGTGAGGCAAAAACTGGAAAACTAAGTGAAAGAATAGTTGCCTCTACAATTATAGTGGGGGACTCCACTATCACCATTGGACAGAACATCTCAAAAGAGAATCAATAAAGAAACAAAGCCTTTGAACAATATATTAGAGGATCTGGACATCATAGACATATACAGAACATTACACCCAAATACAACAGGATATACATTTTTCTCTAGTGCTCATGGATCATTCTCCAAGATAGACCAAATGCTAGGCCACAAAGAAAGTCTCAATGAATTCAGAAAGATGGAAACCATACAAAATAATTTCTCTGACCACAGTGGAGTGAAGCTGGAAATCTGCAAGGGCCAGAGGCCCAGATTTGGCACCAAGATATGGAAGTTAAACAACACACTCTTAGAAAAACAGTGGGTCAAGGAGGAAATCTAACAGAAATCAATAACTATCTTGAAACTAATGAAAATGATAACACAACATATCAAAACTTATGGGATGCAGCAAAAGCTGTACTGAGAGGGAAATTCACCGCCATAAGTTCATACATCAAAAAAGAAGAGCTAAAATTGAAGAACTAACTGAAAATTGGAGGAATTAGTAAAAAAAAAAACTAATCCTAAAGAAAGAAGAAAGAAAGAAATAGCAAAGATCAGAACAGAACTAAATGAAATACAAAATAGAAAAGCACTAAAAAAATAAAGCAAAGAGCTGGTTCTTCAAGAAGATCAATAAAATTGACAAACAGCTAGATTACAAAGAAAAAAAGAGAGAACATGCAAATACACCATAGAAGAAATGAGAAGGTTGATATCACCACTGACCCCACTGAAATAAAGACTATCATAAGAGGATACTTTGAAAAATTGTATTCCAACAAGAAAGAAAATTTAGAGGAAATGGAAAAATTCCTAGAAACACATAAGCAGCCTACATTGACAAAAGAAGAAATCTATGATCTCAACAACCAGTCACAAGTAAAGTGATGGAATCAGTCATTAAAAACCTCCCAACTAAGAAGAGCCCTGGGCCAGATGGTTGCACAGGTGAATTCTACCAAACATTCTGGAAAGAAATTATACCAATTTTGCTTAAACTCTTCCAAAAAATTGAAATAGAAGGAACATTGCCTAATTCATTTTATGATGCCAATGTTACCCTAATACCAAAGCCAAACGAAGACACCACAAGTAAGGAAAATTACAGACCAATCTCTCTAATGAACCTAGATGCAAAAATCCTCAACAAAATACTTGCTAAATATATTCAACAACACTTAAGCAAATTATACACCACGACCAAGTGGATTTCATTCCTGGTATGCAAGGATGGTTCAACATAAGAAAATCAATTAATGTAATACACCTCATAAACAGATTGAAGGAAAATAAAACACATGATCATATCTATAGATGCAGAAAAAGCATTTGACAAAATACAGCACCCTTTCTTGACAAAAACACTGCAAAAGATAGTAATAGAAGGAAACTTTCTGAACATGATAAAGGGTATATATGAAAAAGCCACACCTAACATCATTTACAATGGTGAAATCCTAAAATCTTTCCCTCTAAGATCAGGAAAAAGACAAGGATGCCCACTATCACCCCTTCTATTTAACACTGTGTTAGAATGTTAACACAGAGCTTGCTCGAGCACTGAGGCAATACCCAGATATAAAAGGGATCCAAATAGGAAAGGAAGAAGTCAAATTTCACTATTTGCAGATGGCATGATCCTATACATAGAAAACCCTGAGAAGTCTACAACAAAGCTTCTAGAACTTATAAATGAGGTCAGTAAATTCATAGGGTATAAGATCAATGCACAAAAATCAGTAGCATTTCTATACACTGATGATGAGCAATGTGAGGAGGAAATCAAGACACAAATACCATTTATAATAGTAAATTAAAAAACCAAAAAGCTAGGAATAAATTTAACCAATGTTGTGAAAGACTTGTATGCAGAAAACTACACAACACTGTTCAAGGAAATCAAAGACCTAAATAAATGGAAGAATATTCCCTGTTGATGGATAGGAAGACTAAATATTATTAAGATGTCTATCCTACCAAAACTGATCTACAGATTCAATGCAATCCCAATAAAAATCAACACAGGATTTTTTAATGAACTAGAAAAACTAACTATGAAATTTATTTGGAAAGGAAAGAGGCCTGGAATAGTGAAAAACATATTGAAAAAGAAAAATTAAACTGGAGGAATCCCACTACCAGACTTCAAAACATACTGCAAACCTACAGTAGTGAAATGGCTTGGTATTGGCACAAGGAAAGACACACTGACCAATGGAACTGAATTGAGAGTTCTGACATAGATCCTCATATCTACAGTCATCTGATATTTGACAATGCCACCAAACCCACTAAACTGGGAGAGAATGGCCTCTTCAACAAATGATGTCTGGAGAATCAGATATCCATATGCTAAACAAGGAAAGAGGATTACCATCTCACACCTTATACAAAAATCAACTCAAGATGAATCAAAGACCTAAATCTAAGAGCCAAGACCATAAAGATCTTGGAAAACAATGTAGGGAAGCATCTCCAGGACCTTGTAATAGGAAATGGCTTCACGAACTTCACATCCAAACATGAGCATCAAAAGAACAAATAGATAAGTGGGATTTCCTCAAAATAAAAGTCTTTTGCACCTCAAAGGAATTTGTCAAGAAAGTGAAAAGAGAGGCCACCCAATGGGAGAAAATATTTGGTAACCATATATCTGATAGAAGAGTTACATCCTGCATATATAAGGAACTCCTATATCTTGAAAATAAAAAGACAAACAAACCATTTTAAAAATGGGAAAAGTTTTCAACAGACGCTTCTCCAAAGAAGAAATACAAATGGCTAAAAAGCACATGAAAAAATGTTCTAAATCACTTGCTATTAGGGAAATGCAAATCAAAACTACAATGAAATACCATCTTACTGCCTTAATACTGGCAGCTATCAAAAAAAAAATCAGAAGACTACAAGTGCTGGAGAGGATGTGGAGGAATGGGAACACTCATCCACTGCGGGTGGGAATGCAGAAGGATCCAGCCATTCCAGAGGACAGTTTGGCAGTTTCTCTAAAAGTTAGCTATAGATTTGCCATATGACCCAGCAAGTCCCCTGCTGGTTATATACCCAGAAAATCTGAAAATAAGGACACAAACAGATATATACACACCAATGTTCATAGCAGCATTATACACTTTTGCCAAAAGTTGGAATCAACCCAAATGCCCATCAATGAATGAATGGATAAACTAAATGTGGTATATACATACAATGCAATACTACTCAGCTATAAGAAGGAATGCAGTACAAACACATGTAATAACATGGATGATTCTTGAGAACCTTATGTTGAGTGAAGCAAGCCAAGCATTGAAGGACAAATACTACTTGACCTCTCTGACATGAAAGAAGTAAACAGAGCTGTCTCAGAGAGCTAAAGACTGGAAGATAGGCTTAAAGGAATTTGGGGTGAGAGGAAGATTGCAAGTTGATGCTTACATGGGTGAAGTCTATGACAAGCTGAGGGTAAGTATTTGTACAGGGAAGGGATAAGATGGGGCATAGGGATACCTTTGGGTGGGGCTTTGCAGGCTTGAGGTAGGCTAGGGTTAGGAGGATGGGTCAGATGACCCAAGGAATTGGGGGGAGGGCTGGGGGAACCGTTGAATATGGGAGAATGTCAGGTATATGGTTGAAACTATACTGTTGAGAAAACTCTTTAGAAAATATAATAAGGAAGAATCATGTTTTTAAGGTGCTTAAGTGGGGGGCATTTGGTACAGGGGCAAGTTTCTAGGGAGTATGTGAGTGCTCATGTTTCATCATGTGTTATATCATTGGGTGGAGACCCATACAATGAGTATGAAGGTGTACCCACATCTTGGGGAGACCTGATGTTCCGAAATAAAGGGAATTGTGTCTCTATAGGGAATTGCTGGCTCCCAATTAGTTAGGGCAGTCTAGTATGTCAAGTCCTCAGCATTGTTGCAATATCTGTAAATCTGGTCCCTCAAGTAGTGAAGATTGATTGTCACAGTGTGCCCTGAAGGGAGGGGGAGAGAGGTATAGCATGGATGGAAGCAGGGCAACTGGGGGGCAATGGAAGTGCTCACAAGATCATGCAACGATGGATTTAGGACATGTTAACTTACATATAAATTGTATAAAAGTCTATAAACTAAGATGTAAACCATAATGTAAAACATAAGACAACTAAAAATTTAGAAATTTGTACAGTCTATAATATAAACAATAATGTAAAACAAAATGGAACTATGTTCAATAGCTTTGTTTCAAAATCTATACATCAGCTGCAGCAAATATAACATGAACTTGTAAAAAGATCATTGCTGGGGAAAGGGGAAAAGGGTTTGATGTTGGATATCTGGGAGTCCCCTATATTGTGTATGTGAATTACTGTGATGTAAAACTTTTTTGAAGACAAACTTAAAAATTAGGAGAAAAAAAGAAAAGAAAGGATGTAGACACTGAGGAAGAAATGAAAGTGCCTTGCCACCGTACATACAGGGCAACACCTATTACAGTGACGAAAGGCAAAATATTGGAAACAAAGCTTTATAATATTTTTCATTTTATTAATACACCAATTTATTTTTACTTTATTTTAGTATTTCTAAATTACTATGTATTCTATTTTTAAACTTTAAACCCATCACTATATTACAATTTCCTATTAATTGAATTTGGCAATATATTAGTGTTGGAGAAAATACAGCACTTACTGCAACATGGAGACTGAAATGACTATAGACAAAAAAAGATTTATTGAGAAGCTCTCCCAATGGAGGGGTTCTGAAGTACAGACTTCAGCACCACCCCCGCCAGCATGGTGGGGGTCTGAAGAGAGACTTCAGCCCCCTCCTGGAAGGGGAGGACTTGAATTTATGCAGAACTTCCCTAGGTGGGGAAATGATAGTTGATGTAAGGGGTTTGAGGATCTGAGTGAAGTGCAGGGACCAATAGGATGCCCTAGAGATGAAAACTTTCCCTGATAGTGACTAGAAGATAGTGGATTAGGTAGTTATGGTTCCTTGCAATGCTGTAGAAGCAGATGTTTCTTTGTTCTGTAGGGATTTTATCTCCCTCCAATATGTAGGTAAGGAAGGTTACCATTTCCCTTTACTCCCATCTTTGTGTGATTTCTTTATTTACCCTTTGGGGAGGTGTCATGCCCTTGGGCACATAGCCTTATGGGGGATGGTGTTAGCCTTTCCCCAGTGCATATCAGGGGAAACTGAGCTACAGCTTCTTAATTATTGCAAACCTCTAATAATTAGGATTCATTGTTGAAGAAATTTTGGATCACAGAGAGTTTCAACTATGGCAGGAGAGGAACTCTGGTGTGGGCTGTTATTGATGGAGGGCATATGGGTGGGGCGTAGTTCTCCAGGGCATGTATATAGGGGACATAAATATGTTATGATATATGTTGGGCATTTTTATAGTAGTTACAGTTACAAATGTCAACTTAGGGAGTGCTGAGTTCCCAGCCAGGGGAGCTGTGTCACATTCCCCAATAGAACAATATAATCCACCAAGTGCAATGGCAAAGATCAACAAGGAAGGATGGTCCAATAATGAGCCCTTGATACTGATGACTATGCTTAGGAACATGTAAGCCTGAAATATGAATTAGGCCTAGAGCTGCAGGGTGCCTAAGAGTTACCTCCTGAAAGCCTCCATGTTGCTCAAATGTGGCCACTCTCTAAGCCAAACTCAGTATGTAAATGCATTACCTTCCCCGCAGCATGGGACATGATTCCTAGAGATGAGCCTCCATGGTGCTGAGGGATTACTACCAATCACTAACTGGAGAAGCAACTAGAAAGAGACCTCAAATAAAAGGGCCAACCCAGACCAGCAGAATATCTCAGCCTACATGTTGGATCAAGTGCTAAAAACTACTTTTTGACCTTGAATAAAAGGGGGAAATGGCAAAGACAAATGAGTTTATATGGCTAAGAGTCTTCCAAAAAGATTTGGGAGGTCATCAGAGGGGTTGTGCTTACACACACCTCAGCAGCACCCCAGAAAAAGCCAAAGTAGATACAACCCTAGGTACTGGTTCTCCTGGAGGCTATGGAGATCCTCAGGGTATATGGTCATGGAAGATGAATTTGGAGTTATGTGCCATGTCAGAGGGTCCTACTTTGGAATTTGTGCTCCTAAGGGTAATAGAGATGGACTCAGATGTGACCTTTCTACACACGCCTCTTCTGTCACTTTTACTGGACTTGTGGTTGACAGTAGGGATGGTCCATATTCAGGAGCCTTGAATCTCTGGACTGCCCATGTGTCAGCTGGGCCCTAAGCCTCAGCAGAGTAGTGACTCCTACTCTCTGGTTCATTGGTTTTACTCAGGTTAGCTAACGGGGAGGTGATGATGGTCAACCACCACACCAGGGAATCAAGAGAGCCTACAACAGCAAGTGAGGAATTGCATCCATCATCCATGTGGAATCTAAGTCCTCTCTTGATCTAGAGATGGAGAGGACATCACCATCTCAGGGTCCACAGAATGGAGGAATAAAATAAAATATGGACTAGAGTGGACTTACTGATATTCTACTATAAAACTATTGTGATGAGTAATAGAAGAAATTTTAGCATCGAGGTGGAGAAAGTGGCCACAGTAGTTTGTTGAGGGCAGGGAGACTGAAGAAGAGAAGTGATGTGGGGGCATTTTTGGGATTTTGAGTTGTCCTTAATGATATTGCAGGGTCAGATGCTGGACTTTATATATCCTGCCATAACCCACTGAATGTACTGGGGGAGAGAGCGAACTACAGGGTAAACTATTATCTATGTAGTGCAGCAGTGCCCCAAAATGTGTTCACCGAGTGCGATGAGTGTGCCACAATGATGGGGGAGGTTGTTGGTGTGGGAGGAGTGGGATGGGGGCGGGTGTATATGGGAACCTCTCATATTTTTTAATTAACATTTTTATGTGATTGATGTATATATCTTAAAAAAATACAATTTACAAAAATGATGTGGTGGGGGGTGGGGAGTGGGTTATATGGGAAAATAAATAAATAAATAAATAAATAAATAAATAAATGGACCAAAAATATACAGCCTTCACATAACCCTACCTTGGGATGTCTGATATAACCTTTTCCTTGTAAACATTAAAACACTTATAAATAATTAGTTACAGATTTGAATATTTTAATTTGAGAATATGACTTCTGTAAATCCTCATGCCTCTTATTCCTGGGATATTATATATTTTACTAAACACAATATTGGACAATAAGTGGTTGAAATGATATCACTTACTACAAGAAGAGCAGGACACACATATCCACACTCACACCCCACACATATGACAATATTCATTATTCCATAATTCACTAACAGGCCTTCCACCATGCTTTCTGAGCTTTGGGAAATTCTGAAAGTACTGTAAGCAGCACTTCTGCTTACTGGAAAGAGGAAACATCCAAAAACGGTCCTCTCTTGGTTATTGAAAGGAGACATGAGAGAATGTAAGAAGAGTTATAAGCAAAGAACACTGAAAATAGTCAGTGACTGTTTGTTGTTATTATTATCCTTGGACTGCAATGGAGAATAGCCTATTCATAGAGGTGTTTTTGTGAAATGGTGAAGACCACAGTATAGAATTAGACTTTTCTAGGTTCACGTCTCATTTACCATATTAATTGGTTGTCAAAACTTAAACAAGTTATTTAAACTCTGTGCACCAGCCAACTTAATTCTAAGAGGGATATAATAACATCGAATTCATAGAATTGCTATGAATAGTAAGCGGATTACTGCATGGAAATCACTTGTCCCAGTACCTGCCACATAGTAAGTACTCAGCAAGTACTGCTACTATTTTCCTCATTTAAATCTTTTGGGAAAGTACTACATTCATTTATAAAAAATAGCTTTGATAAAGGTTAAGATGAAGCAGAAACTCCCGCATCTCCTCTACTTCCTACAAAAGAGAGGTAGTAAAATTTCAAGTTTCTAAAGCAAGGCAATCCAAGATGAGGATGTGAAGAGAAAGGTGGAAATAAGGGAGCTAGACTGTGAAGATGTTTAAAGGCATATGTCATGCCCTGAAAACATTTAGTATAAAACTCAGAATTGAGACGCTTCTTACACCAAGAAATTCTTGGTGAGAGGATCTCTCAACAGAAAAGAAACTCAGCAATGAAAGGAACTGAGGTGAGCAGGTAAATCAGCTTGTGGGAGGAACAGGCTAAAATTACAGTAGTTTTCTGCGATAGCTTCAAATAACTAATATTATACAACTAATATTTGTTGCACACTTTCTTTGTACAGATATTATATCATGGGAAAGGATCGTCCTAATCTCAATGGAGGGTTCTCAGGAAAAATCTCAACTGGGACCCTAATTCCCCCTGAGGCTGAACATTTAGTGATTTTCCTTCTCATGGGAACTGTTTTCTAAAATTACACATACAGTTTTTTGCAAAATGGGCCAAAAGCCACAGGATATTTCCCAGTTAGATTGCTGTGATTGCATGAAATAAGTGGGGTCTTAGTAAACATTTAGGGACTTTGCCTTCAGTATGGAGTATAGAGTAGTTGGAACTTTCTGACTAGTTTCTATCTGATGATCTCCAGCATAGTTTTTTCCATGGCAATTATGGACTCTACATAAGATGTATTTTTTTTTTTTTAAGATTTATTTATTTATATATTTCTCTCCCTTCCCACCCCCCCCCCCACCCCGGTTGTCTGTTCTCTATGTCTATTTGCTGTGTCTTCTGTTGTTGTCAGCGGCATGGGAATCTGTGTTTCTTTTTGTTGAGTCATCTTATTGTGTCAGCCCTCCGTGTGTGCAGTGCCATTCCTGGGCAGGATGAACTTTCCTTCCCGCTGGGCAGCTCTCCTTACGGGGCGCACTCCTTGCGCGGGGGCTCTCCTACACAAGGGACACCCCAGCGTGGCATGGCACTCCCGCATGCATCAGCACTGCGCATGGGCCAGCTCCACACAGGTCAAGGAGGCCCGGGATTTGAACTGGGGATCTCCCATGTGTTAGATGGACACCCTAACCACTGGTCCAAGTCCGCCGCCCATAAGATCTATTTTAGAAGACGGAGACATTTTTGTCCGTTGGTATTTTCTAAAATATTTATTCAGAAAGACATTCCTTGGCATATTTCAAGGCTGTGTTGGTAAAAAGAGATTCTAAATAGAGGCAGATATATAAAGAATATGGTCTATAGATGATTTTGGAATTAGAGGGTAAAGACAGCATTGTAGCAATTGTAGGTGTGGAACAGGCTGCTATAATTAGAGTAAATGCATGCATTATACTCTGAAGTAAGGTTCTATTAAATGTGAAAGTGAGCACTGTCATATAATTTAACTTGCCAACACATTGGTTCTGATATGGGTGGGTTTATAAAATATTTCATTTAGAATGTGTAAATGTGAAACTTTTTCTTAAAGTTAGAATATAATCATGTACATCAGGCAAATTAATTCTTTATAGCAATTATTTGATCATTGCATAATAAGTGGAACTCTGTGTGTCAGATTCATGTGCATTAATCAGATTCTTAACCATTTCTACTTCTGATGTCATCTTCCTGGTATTTTCTAAAGAATGTAGTTTTGTTATTTTTTATGTGGTCTTAAAATTTATAACTATTCATAAAACACTGCCTTCAATTATCTTCGAAATTCTATGTTTAGTAAATATACTAAACAAAGTAGTTGAAAATTTCAGCTGGCTTTTCTCTGTAAACCATAGTATTTTTAAAATTAAGAAAATAGTTTTTCTACAACAATTGAGGCAACTGATAATATTTTCATAGATATTATCATATATCCACATGGAATATATTGATATTTTTATAAGCTAATCATTAAATAAATTGCTTCCTGTGATGATTTTTGCAATCGTTTACCCGAGTTAGATGCTGCCAAATCATAGGACTTTGATTTCATGCCATTTAGATACAGAACATAAATTCATCCAAATGAAAATGAGGCCAATCTAAAGATATTCCAAAGTACAATTACCACATTTTAATAGTAAATTTTATACACAATTTGAGAGCTGAGCATTTATTAGTTTTCAGTTTTTACTTTTCTTTTAAAATATGAATGTACTTCAAAATCTTCCATTTTGCCAGATTGTTTTCCAAAAATTGCATTTTCTGAAAGCTTAAAAAAAAAACTTTTTGTTTTTGTGGGGAAGCATTCTAAAAATAAGTCTTTGAGCAAAGATTTCTAATACATTTAAAAATAAATGTGAATAAAATTTAAAATAGTGTCAAAGCATATAAAGAATGCTTATGTTGATTTGCAAAGCAATTATTCAAAGCCTCAATCATTTGATAACCATAATAACAAGGTATTTTACCTGCAATGAAATGTACTTCCAAAAGCAATGAACTTTTAAAAGTTTTCATTTGATTTTATTAATTAAATGAAAGATTTGAACCTTTCTTAGAATTAACTTAAGTGACTTCAAAGTAATCATCTGATAACACTGATTAAAACCAGGGTTGCTCAACTGCAAATTATCTTCTACTAGTATGAGACTTATAACTTCATTTGAAATATGTGCAAAGGATAATAGCATAAAAAGTGAGTAAAGTTAAACTAGAAGACATTCATTTGGTATAAATCAAGTCATGTTTCACAGAATGATGTATATGTAAACTCTCTACAGTTACATGAAATAAATACTCAGTTTGGACAAAACCTACTTAAATAACCCCCAACTTTTGAAGAGTATGTTATTATATCTAAGCACAATTCTTTCTTCTGGTTTTTAAATAGTCAGTATTATGTGACCTCATTGGTAAAAGGTAATTATCAACACTCTCTAAAAGTTACATTTTTATCAGTAATGTTGGTTAAGAGAAATTTGATATTTTTCATTAATGAGAAAAATATGAGATTACATGTTTTTTTTTTATTTTGTTGGTACTAAGCTGATTGATTTAGAATTAAAAACATTACCAAATAAAATGAATGAATAATTTTAACTTTACACCTCACAATAAATTACAGAACCTTATTAGTAAGGCATTCAGACTACCTCTTGTGCTAAGGCAAGGGATGCTATCCTCTATTATTTGCATGTGTTTCACTTATGCCTAAAATAATTTTTCACTGTTTCAAAAGACTGGAAGCCTTGGGACATCTTGCGTATTGCCATCATAGGAATGGTATAACTGCCTTACACCAAGTGACCACCCGGCGCAGGCTTGCCTACATTTTTCACCCCTAAGGGAGACTGGAAAGAGTTCACTATTCCAACCAATCCTGTATAAGTGTGTTGTTTTATCTGTGAGTCCCCTGCTTACTGATCTTAAAGTAAGATATTAATTATAATATGTCTATAAAAGGTCAGAAAAAGAGAAGGTTATCCTTTGTTGACTTCCATTTTTCTCAGTGTTAAAAAGTGGTGACAGCTGTTCATTGCACCTCATATACTGCCAGACAAACACCTGCAAAAACTAGCAGTAAAAACAATGCAGATCTACAAAGTCCATCCAGGCTTATTTTAAAGCTATTATTAATAATCTGGGAAGATGCTAAATTGGATCTAAATTGGATAGGGTGCTTGTCTATGTCAAACCCAGACCTGTATCACCTTAACTATAGAACAAAATGAAGACGGACATTTTGTCTACAAAGGAAAGAAAATCTTTAAATTCTATTTAACAATAGTGAGTTCATGTGATTGGAAGTACATAAATTTCAGGTTGAAGAGAAATTTTTTTTTTCCAAACTAAACTATTAGTGCTCTTCTTGAAGAGCCTCAGTGAGAATCATTATTCCATCAGAAACACTGAAGTATCTCAGGCATTGCCCATATAGTATCCAGAAGTCAAGGGGGAAAAAATAGTTGACCAAGATATTTTCTGAGTTTGCATAAGCCTTCTCAGAGATTTAGTCTCATATCTCAATAAATTTTCCTTCTTCAGCTATAGAGTCTAGCAACATGCATTTTTAATAAAAGCAACATGCAAATCCATAATGATGTACAAACATAGCTTTAGGTTCTGAGCCTTTATTTGGAAATATGGAAAGTAGTTAATGATGTAGCATAAGGCACAAATAGATCACAGGATGAGATCAAGTTAGGAGGTATAGAATTTTAAGTGGCTCAAATTCAGAATTTTTGAAAAGAGCCATAGTGAAAGGGTGTGAGAAAAGAGCATCTGGCATCTGAAGGTAAATCACTATTCAGCATCATGTAATAAACACAATTAAATGAGAAATTTTATTTTTATTTGATTTGACAAGGATGTTTGTGCTGCACTCAGTGGGTACAATGATGTGAGGAGAATATAGAACATTCACTCAGCAGTAAATTTCAGCTCTGCAGATACAGATGTGTCCTGGCCTGTTTGTCACTGTGACTTTCTTTAGCTATTTTAGAGAATAATTTACATTGGTCTGCAGTATGATTAGCTTGTCAAAGACAGCATATTAAAAGAGCTTTCTCTCATGCTCTGACAGAGATGATTTTTAAGTGTTATATAGTTTAAAGACAGTGTTCAGAGGTATAGTCAGATTCAATTACCTGAGGAGAGTGGGATGGTAGGAGAACATTTGTTGGTGATTTAAGAGTAAAGTGAGGTGGCAGACTTGGCCCAGTGGTTAGGGCATCTGTCTACCACACAGGAGTTCAAACCCCGGGCCTCCTTGACCCGTGTGGAGCTGGCCCATGCGCAGTGCTGATGCGCGCAAGGAGTGCCCTGCCATGCAGGGGTGTCCCCCGCATACGGGAGTCCCACGCGCAAGGAGTGCACCCCGTAAGGAGAGACACCCAGCTTGAAAGAAAGTGCAGCCTGCCCAGGAATGGTGCCGCACACACGGAGAGCAACACAACAAGATGATGCAACAAAAAGAAACACAGCTTCCCGTGCTGCTGACAACAACAGAAGCAGACGAAGAAGACGCAGCAAATGGACACAGAGAACAGACAACCGGGGTGGTGGGGGGGGGGGGGGGAGGTGGAGAAACGTAAATAAATAAATAAATCTTAAAAAAAAAAAGAGTAATATGAACACCCAGTGTCCACCCTCTCTACTTGCTTAACGATCTTGCTTTCATAATATGACCATCAATGTCTTTGAACCAGAATGTTAGAAACTGAAATGTCAATATATCATCTGTAAGGATAATGAAATGGCTGTGAATGCAAAGAAAGTGTTTAGGGAGAGCAATTGTTCCTGTTGCTCCCCGCCTACCTATAATTCTGGTTCATCTCATTCATATGTGGTATCTTGGGTGAGAGAAAAAGAAACGTGAGAGAAAGAGGAATTACCTGCAATTACCTGTCATTCTTAGCTTCACAATATTAGAAGCCATAGATGAAAAATTATCCCTCACGCCTTTTGCCCTTCAAGGAGAAATTTTCTGGCTTTTTATTTCTCAAAATGAAACCTCTGAAAATTCCGTTAGCATTGTAAGCAAGGAGACAGATAGATACATAGATAGATGGATAGATAGATAAATGATGCATATGTACATAGATAAGTATAAATATTTAGAGCTTTTGAGTACATACAAATGCTTCAATTTGTGTTCTCGTGCAATTAATAAGCAAATATCCTAAAAAATGCTTTAGACAAAAAACTCAAATGTCTCTATAGAATGTACAAAACTGTGAGGTAAGACAAACCAGTAATATAGATATTTCCTGGCTATTATCTGTGGCTTAGAGCCTATCTAGAAGAAGAGGTTGTTAAATGCTTACTTTTAACTCTAGGCAAAGTTGCTTTGTGTAAGAGTTAAATGGAAGGAATGGTGAATAGGGAAAGAAAGGAGAAAGGAAACAACCAGAATGCTGGACTGTTCTTCAGGGAGCTTCTTGCCATCGGAGTCCCTATGCATGGCCTGAGAAAATAGAGTAGGTGGTAGAAACCAATGCTTCTTTCCCTTTCTTCTTCCTTCACATCATATCTTAGTCCAGCATTATGCCAATTTGGCAGGTTTAATTCATTAACTCTCTTATTACCCAAAATCTCAAGTCTGACATCAATCTTCAGAACAAGAAGCCTATGAAATGACAACAATAGTCACCTAATTTGTCTTAAGTCTTTACAATCTCCTCTCTTCAGTATCCCCCATCACAGTCTAACAGCTGGTAAACATGAAGGACTAAAATGAGGTTAGGAGAATAATCATTATGTGCCCACAGTCTGTCTTTCCTTAAGGCAGTTTAATATTTAAAAACGTATCATCTTTTCCACTGGCAACATTTCACTTAATTTTCAGCTGCCTTAATTCTCCAGTCTGGAATAACTCTGTGTGGGGAGAAATGAGGAGGCCAAAGAAGCTCTTGCCAGAGGATCCAGGGCTTCCTGGGACACAAGAGCAGGATGCCTTCAGCACAGACAAGTCAAATTCCCCATAGGAAGGAATTGCCTTGAAGAGAGGTGACTCATATATGAAGAATTCACTGTTTGTTAGCAAAGAGATAGCTTCTCCTAATAATTTTTTTCTGTAGGTAATATCTGTTAAATTAGGTTCCTTGTCTTACTGATACATGCACGATTGTTTCATATTTATTCTCATCAGCTCATCCATATCCAGAAACTTTGTCCTGAGAAGCACATACTCCAGTACCCTTGGTATGACGATGCTCAGAGTGTGCCAATTAATAACAACACTGGCTTACTGCCTACATCCTCCCACTGTGCATACCTCCTGCTGCATGGGCTCATGTTCAAAACTGCTAGTTGTCATAGCATGTCAGTTGATTGCCAGCTTAGATTTCGGCTATTGTATCCTTTCTTTTTGGGAAACAAAAATGTGCTTAGCGTCCTGAAGAATGTCCACATTACCTTGGATTTAAAATACCTTTCTGCTCTTTAGGAACAACTACTTAAAAGTAAATGTGGTCCACATTTGAGGTGTTACCCTTCTCTGTGTCATAAATTGGGTGCCACAAAAATGCATTTAGCAAAGTTTGTTACAATATTGAATCAGAATATTTAGTTGAGAGTGTCTATAATCACACCAGAAAATAATGGGGAAAGGGAATCCGTGAAAGGATAGGTCATATTGTCAGTAGGTGAAATTTGGTCAAGAGGGGCATTTAGAACATCTTTGAGGGAAGCAGCCAACAAATAGGAAAAGAAATTTTCTAAAGTACAGAATACAATTTCAAAACCTATTAAATATATAGGAATAAATGTAATAACATAATGGTAAATTATCCTAAAATTAAATATCGGCAAGAGAAAATTATAGCAACAATAAAAAGGAGACATTTATTATATTTGAAAATTGAAAAGACAATGATATTAAGATATCAGCTCACAGTTTTCAGTCCCATTAAAAACTCCAACACTTTATTTTTTTGTGGAAATTGACAAGCTATATTCTAAACCTTCCTGTGAAAGAATAAATGATGTAAAGTTGCTAAGACATTCTTAAAGAAGAAAAACAAACTTGGAAGAGTTAAAACTTCCATATATCTAGACATACTATTAAACTACATTAGCTAAGACAGTGTCATATTTGCATAAGGATAGACAAAGAGAATAATGGAAAGAATAGAGTCCAGAAAAAGGTACCACTGAACTCAGACATGGTGGGAGTATTTACACAATAGAAACTGGCAATTAAACAAATCAGATTTCGTTTCTCCCCCCTCTACAGAGACTGTTTATCAATATACCAATGGTGTATGCCAAAGAAAAACAAGTGCAAATGTCTACCAGAAATATGTATTAAAATGTTAATAGCTTTATTTGTAATAAGTTGGAAACAATATAAATTGACTTTTTGTTATATCCATATATCCATACAACAGAAAATTGCAATGTAATAAAAACTAGGATAAAGCTTAGTCATAATGTTGGGCTGATCTACACTTCCAACAGTAAGAATAGTGGTAATGTTTAGGTGGTGTAAAGAATTATTGGGTGTTGGATATGCTCTTTTTCTTGATCTCAGTGATAGTTGCAAAATTGCATAAATATGTTAAAATTCATCCATACGTACATTTAAAGTTAGGCACATTATTGTGCATATCTTATGCCACAGTAAAATTGCTCAAAAATGTGATTTTTATGGCTTAAAATTAAATTTCTGTTTTTTAAAATGTGACAGTCGAGCACAGTAGAACAGATTAAAAAAATCCAGAAACAAATCATGTACATATGGGAATTTGAGATATAATAAAGTGACACATCAAATCACTGGCAAAAAGGTAAAGTTCATAATAAGTAGTGTTGGGAACATTGGAAAGTTTTGTAGAGAAGTAAAATCTATGATTAAATCCATACCTCACATAATATATGCAAAAAGATCAAAGAGATCTGAGTTCTAAATATAAAACTAATACTTTAAACTACTTGAAGAAAACCCTAGGGAATCACTTTGTAACCTGTATTGGGAAACAGCTTCTTAACTGTGGCTCACGATTCAGATGAAATCAAATAAAATTTTGATAAATTTGACATAATAGTATAAACAATAATTTTGTTTGAAAAAATAAATCATAAAGTTAAAAGAAGAGCAAAAAGCTGGGAGGAAAACATTCTCAACGTACTTCACAGATGAAGAATTAACATCTTCAATACATGAAGGAAACTTACAAATTAATGGAGGAAAAAATCTACGTAAACCTCAATAGGTGAAGTAGGAAAATTTATGGACAGTTCTCATGCATGCACAAGATATACGAATGACTCTAAAAGCTACAAAGATATATAAAACATCACTTTTATGAAGATAATTGCTAATTAAAATTACATGGAGCTGGCTCTTAACTCTCAGGCAATGAGTCCGATGCTTGGCAACACACTTTCCTAAAGAAGCTGTTAAAGATGGTGCATGTACTGATAGGAGTGCAAATTCCTATGAAGGGGGTTAGGAAATGCATAACAAGACTACCAGACCTTTATACAGTTTGACTTCTAAAAGACGGTCATGTCTTACATATTAAAATAATTAGATCAACAAAGATTGGGAAATATTAAAATTTGATTTCACGAAAAATAAAAGAATTCAATATTTTACATAAACACAAGAAAAATATAGGTCAAATTAATATTTGAATACAGTACTCTGTACAACCTCAAGTGAATATATTCTAAGAACTGAATGAACTAAAAATAATTGAACTTAACTTAGTATATTAGTTTCTGATAGTGAAATTAGTATAGTAATTCTGAAACTATTTTCTGCACATAATAGGATGAAATAAATAAGTAAGTAGGTTAGCATTCATGGAAATCAGGTGCCTCACTCTAGGAAAAAAAGATAAAAATATAGAATGGAGAAAAAGGCAAATCAGTCTGTGATGTGAGTTTGGAATTTTAGATATCAATATAAATCCACTATTTTTAGAACATATTTTCTAGTTCTTTATACTGAAATAGCTTAGAATCAATGACACCTCAGTGGAAATGAATAAGGTTTTTGCTACCAAATATCACTCCCTATTTAAAGGAGCTAGTATCCTTGAAGAAATGGCTGCTTTTAAATATGGAATATGGTAAGTTCAATTAGAGTCTCAAATATCAAGTTGAGTCAGAAAAGAATGGTTCAACAATTGATATTGACACGTTCAAGGGATACAGAGCAACTTGAAGAGGACTTCACTTGGTCCAGTTTGAGATAATTTGATTAAAACCAAGAATGACAGCATGTTCAAAAACCATATTCCTGATTTCTTAGTCATTCTTACACACAGACAAGAAATACTTTGGAAGTGTGGGAGAAAGGAAAGTACTTCATTACAAAAAATAATGACTTTTAGGAAATTTAAAAGAAATACTATTAAGAAAAAAATCAACATTTCTTGGCAAGGATACTAATTTTTTGAAGGTTATATAATTAGATCCAAAGCAATGGATCTAATTTAGATGGTTATAGCACTACCAATCAAATAGATGATAGATAGATTAATTCTTACCAAATCAATTTCCAACTCTTACACAATGCCCGTAGTGTTTTATAAGAAAGTATACAGATAACATAATAATATTCATATGAAAGAATGAAAGGACAGATATGCCAAAGGTATTTCAAATTGGAAAATAAAGTCAAGGAGAGAAAACTGTTACCAGATATGGACATTATCATAGCTACAGCAATAACTGTATCAATTAAAGTACCAGAAAAAGAATGTACAATTTTTACATACCAGCCACATACCTGGAAAAGATATTTAAATGTAGATATCAGATGAAATATGAGTTTTCACAGTATATAATGAACCGCTTCAAACAAGAAAAGGCACAGGCCAGAGTCCCTGGTTTGCATAGGACTATACCTGAACACTCACAAAAAAATCAGTATTTTGAAAGAAGAATTGTAGTAATTGATCCGCAAAAGATTCAACAGGTATTGCTAAAATCATTGGACTTATGTATTATTACAAGATTAATTTTAACATTTTATTACCAGGATTCCAAAAACAAATTCGATTCTTTAAGGAGTTAATATTTTACCTCAATTTTTCAACAGAGCTTTTGTAATTGTAAAATCTTCAGTTTCTTCTTATTGACATAACCATTACTCTCAGCACAGATAAAGCTGTCAGCCTAATTACTCAATTGTGCATCCCACTCAGATTCATGGAGCATTTAACGCCTCTTATTAAGCCATTTCTTATTTTAAAACTCTTGGACATAAAAATAGAAAATCAAGAATTGAAAGTTTTAAAAAGACATATAAGTGTACCACACAAACAGTAAATTCTAATATAAACTACGGACTATAACTAATAGTATAATTATAATAATTTGTTTCATCAATTGTAACAAAGGTATCACACTCATGCAAAGTGTTATAATAAAAGGGAGAACAATGTGCATGAGGTAGGTACGTGGGAAGTCTGTTCTGTTTGATTTTTCTGTAAACTTATAATTTTTCTAATTAACAAAGATAAAACCCTAAATGAATTAAACCTACCAGAATATTTCTAATCCAAATCATTTGGGAATTTGAAAAATTGTATGCATTTTGAGAATCATCAGCTACAAATTACTTTGCTTAAAAACAGCTAACTTTTGTTTTAATATATCCAATTGGAGTTTTTCCTGTAAATAAAAGGAATAGATATGTCCACCCTCAAAAAAACATTTTCCTCCTACTTAAGTTAGCCTGGGATGTACCCGTGTTTTATCTGGTGCATCAATCCTGTCTGTCTTCCACCTTTGTTAAAAATTATGGTGTATAAAATGAATTTAAAGGTATATCAAGTAGAAGGCTATCACTGTTTTTTTCTATTTTTTCTGTTATCATATAAAGCATCAAAGCCTCCCTGATCCCTCACATTTCTTTTAGTATATGGTACTCTTGAAAGCCAAATCTTCACTTTGCAAATCAACCTCATCTGGTCTTCAAACACTACAATGCCCTAAAGTACACAAATAATTTGTACAATGAAGTAATTTACAGAGCTGGAAATTTACTCCAAACTGATATCCCAAATCCAGATTGAGAGGAGCTCTGAACAGTGGAGATTAGAAGTGTTTCATCACAGTGGAGTGACTCAAATTTATATAACCAGTTCATGTGGCAATTTTAAATCCAAGGGGAAAACTGTTCTAAAATAGCAGCATTATTCATAATAGCTAAAAAGTGAAAACAGTTCAACTGTCTATCAAAGAATGAATGGATGAACAAAATGTGGTATATCCATACAATGGAGTATTATTCAGCAATAAAAATAAATGAGAGAAGCAGCCTTGGCCCAGTGGTTAGGGCGTCCATTTACCACATGGGAGGTCTGCAGTTCAAACCCTGGGCCTCCTTGACCCATGTGGAGCTGGCCCACGTGCAGTGCTGATGGCGCAAGGAGTGCTGTGAAATGCAGGGGTGTCCCCGCATATGAGAGCCCCATGCACAAGGAGTGTGCCCCATAAGGAGAGCCGCCCAGCATGAAAGAAAGTGCAGCCTGCCCAGGAATGGCGCTGCCCACAGGGAGAGCTGACGCAAGATGACGCAACAAAAAGAAACACAGCTCCCATGCCACTGACAACAACAGAAGCAGACAAAGAAGAACACGCAGCAAATAGTCACAGAGAACAGACAACTGGGATGTGGGAGGGGAGGGGAGAGAAATAAAATAAATAAATAAATCTTTTTTTTAAAAAAAAAGAGTCAAATAAATGAATAAATAAATGAGGCACTGCTAATGCTACAACATAGATGAACATTGAGAATGCTATGCTAATTAAAAGGAACCATTCACCAAGCACCACAAATGTATAATTCCATTTGTATGAAAGTCCATAATAGGAAAATCTATAGAAACAGAAAGGGCATCAGTAGTTGCTGAAAATGTTCTAAAACTGATTGTCATAGTGATTGCACAATTCTGTAAATATACTAAACACCATTGAATTATGTACCTAGCATGGGTAAACTGTATGGTTTATGAATTATAACTTAATAAAACTATTTTTTAAAATAAAAATTGAACATTTGGCGAAAAACAGTCATGAACCAAACATTGACTGATGTTGTATAAATCAGAGACAATAAAATAATAGGACAGTTCCAAGTAGCACTGAAAATGCTTTCTGTAGTGGATATTTGGAAATTCTCTTTTCATGCTTGAGAATGCAAACAGTGGACCAATACTTATTTAATATGTGAAATAAAGACCTCTTGGGAAAGGGAGCTACAATATTTGGCAAACATCAGGTTCCTGATTATCGTTAATCAGTTTTATGACAGTCTGTTAGAATTAAAGTTTACAAATATGGAATACATTATCAGAAATCTCTCATAAGCCAATCTTATGTTAAATACCCTGCTTTCTCCCCTCTGAAAAGCATTTTTGCTATTAACACAATTCCTTCCTTGCAATATAGGATTTTTTTTCAATTATCTTTAAAGACTTTACAAGATTGCCAGTTTTTCTCCTACTGTATGGTTCTAATGAAAAATAGACCTCGTTCACTCCATTTTTTTATTAACTTATTGTTGTAACTGATATAGAGAATCAAATTTCCCATTAAACAATATTCAAGTGTAAATTTCATTAGTCTGTCTTATAGTCACAATATTGTGCTACCTTAACTGACATCCATCATTTTTTCTTTTTCATTACTTCAAACAGAAATGACTCTTCCATTAAACTCTTCCCACCCTGCCCCTTCCCACCCCTGGTAACCTGTAAAACACCATCGGTCCCTATGATTTTTCCTTTTTCCAGGTATTTCATATAAGCTAGATCATACAATATTTCTTTTTTTGTGTCTGGCTTATTTCACTCAACATGATGTCTTCAATTTTCATCCATGTTGTCAATGTATCAAAATGCCATTCCTTTTTATGGCTGAATAATATTCTACTGTGTGTATATACCACATTTTGCTTATCCATTCATTCTTTGATGGACACTTTGGTAGCTTCCACTTTTTGGCTACAATGAATAATGATGCTATATGCATTGGTGTATAAATATCTGATCAAGTATCTGCTATCAATTATTTTTAGTATACCAAGAAGTGGGATTTCTGAGTCAGTTATATGGATATTTTATTTGCATTTGCTGAAGAACTACCAAAACTGATTTCCACAGTGGCTGTATCATTCTACAGTGCCACCAGCTATATATAAAATCTCATTTCTCTACAAATTCTCCAACACTTTTTATTACTGCTTCTTTTTAAATTTAGCCACCTTAGTAGTATGAAGTGGTAATTCATTGTGGTTTTGATTTGCATTTTCCTGATGACCAATGATGTTGAGCATCTTTTCATGTTCTTATTAGCCCATTCTTATTCTTTTTAAAGAATTATCCACACAAATCCTTTGCTCATTCTTTAACTGGTTATTTATCTTTTTACTGTTAAGCTGTATTTGTTCTTTCTATATTGTGGCTATTAAACCCATATCAGATATAAGGTTCACATTTATTTTCTCTTATTCTATAGTTGGTCTTTTCACTTTGTTGAAAGTGTCCTTTGATTTAGAGAAGTTATTAATTTTGACAACATTCATTTGCTATATCTTTTCTTTTATTGCTCATGCTTTTGATGTCTTGTCTAAGATAAGATAAGTCTAAGAAATCCAAGGTTGTGAAGGCTACCCTTATGTTTTCATCTAGGAGTTTTGAGGTTTTAACTCTTATGTTTGGATCATTGATTTATTATCGTTAATACTGGAATGTTTGTTTATGGCATGAGCTACATGTCTAGTTTCATTATTTTGTGTATAGATATTCAGTTTCCTACCATTTTTTGAAGAAAACATTCTTTTCCCCATTAATATACTTTTTAGTTTTTACTTTATCAAAAATCAGTTGGGAATAGATATGTGGAATTATTTCTGAACTCTTTTAACCTTAAGAATAACTTAATTCTTACTTTTACTCTGAGAGACTGCTCCTGAGCTTAGTCTTCTAGTGCCTGATAAATAACACATGCTGTACAGTAAACCAGTTAATTAAAGTTGAAGAAATAAGAATTACCAGTCCTTTCTCATCAGCAGCTCCCAACCCCAAACATAGCTTCTAAAATCACACATAAAAAAATTCAGAATCACACTTTTATTCTCTGGGGAAGACATTTGGGGAAGAGATACTAAGGTGGATGCTTAAATGATTCAAGACAGTTCGGTGAATGGGTTAGGCTTCAGGCTACTTGGTTTTCAGTTTCAGAAACCAAGCTCTAGCAAAAATTAAAGTGTGCCATGACTAGAAATAATTGCTAAATAACTCCTCTCATTTAGGAGATGACAAAAGCACATTCAGAGTCATTAAGTCATTTTCCACAGGCCCACAACTGGCTGGAATGCAGGAGATCTGACATGGGATCACTAGCCAGTCCATTGAAAAATACCAACTGTAGTCAATACTAAGATGCCTTGTAGTTTATAAATATCTCATTTTATCTTAGCTTTTCAAGGTTGCTGTTACAAATACCACAAATTGGTCTGGCTTAAACAGCAGGAAATTTTTGACTCGTGGTTTCAGAAGTAAGAAGGCTTGTTTCCTCCTGAGTTCAGCAGTATTCTGGTTGGCTGGCTGGCAATATTGGTGTTTCTTGACTTTCCTGTCACATGGTAAAGTTCTGTTGCCTTCCAGCTTCCAGTTCCTCCTCGTAATTTTCTCTCACTGTATCTGAAATTCTTCTGATTTGTAAATGACTCCAGTAGCCACACCTTAACTAAAATGACATCGTCAAGAGAGCTCATTTATAATTGGTTCACAATCACAGGAATGAAGATAAATATCAAGGACATGTCTAAATTGGGGTACATAATTAAATCCACAAACATTCCTTATGTTTATTCATACTAA
This sequence comes from Dasypus novemcinctus, assembly GCF_030445035.2. NCBI lineage: Eukaryota > Metazoa > Chordata > Mammalia > Cingulata > Dasypodidae > Dasypus > Dasypus novemcinctus. The sequence goes on from NC_080683.1 coordinate 21,218,734, forward strand.
AAATAATCTTCTGCAGTAGTTAAGCAACCAAATAAATACGAAGCAGAGCTTAGTAGGTTTACAATACAAGTGTTCTCAGTACAAGTATCTTCTGTTTTCCAGCAAGATTCCCTTCACTAAAGCTGTTCTCAAACACAGGGCCATGGAAATCAGAGATAAGTCAACAAACTTATTTTTACCTACAGTTTTGGTTTGAGGTCTGTTTGAGTTTTTTTTTCATTTAATGTTTTTTGTTTATTTGTGTTATATTTCTCTTATATTTAAGACAAAAAGGGAAATAATTATTTCTCTTCCCTTCTGCAGAGTAAATTGAAAATTAAGAACAACAGAATAAATTTTAACTTCCCTATGAAAAGTTAATCCAAGTTGGCCTAGGACCATGTTTCATAACTTTGTATCACTATTCCTCCCAAGAAGGGCCACCTGGCAATATTTATCCAATATTTAGTAATTTACAACTCTTCTTTACATATACTGGACACTGTGCTTAGTTCTGGATATATGAAATCATGTTTCCATCTGCAAGATATCTACATCCTTAATTTTACATTTGAAGAGCGACATCTTGTTTTTACAAAGTTTCCTTATTCTCCTGGCATTCAAGGAAAGCTCTTTCATAAAATTAGATGGATACAAGATTAAGCAAGGGATGTCAGAGACTAAGTTCCTGTGATACCACATTAAAACCTCAAAATGTCCAGGTTATAATAAATGTTTGTGAAACAAACAAAGAAATAAAGTGAAGGCCTGGGCAAAGAAGAAGATTAAAACATTGAAATCTATCAGTAAGATGGAGAACCAGCAAGATTGTGGTGGAGCAAGGAGCTCCTAGATTCAACTCCTGCTACAGGGCAGTTAGGAAACACCCAGGACTATCTGATGCTAGCTGAAGCACCTGTTTGGGGGCATCAGGAGACCAGAAGAGCATCCTGGAACATCTTTGAAGGAATGGAAGGAGGAGACTGCACATCTGCAGAGAAGATTCATAAGGAGAGAGCTCCACACCACAAAGACTGGTGCCCACCCTCCATTGGAGACACAAGCCACCATAGGAGCTGCTCCATGGTTGGAATTGAAAGCTTCACTTCCCAAAAACAGGGGAGGAAGAGACAGCTGGGCACCAACTTCAGCTACTGATGAGTAAATTCAACAGGCTAAAGCACAATCCTAAGAACAGCTAAAGTTTGAACCTGTCCAAGTCAGAAAGAGGCTGGTAGCCACCACCTTAACTCTGCAGCAGGAATGAGGGGAAGCGGAGCAGACTGAAAATCACAGTGCTGGTGGGGACTGCTTCCTTCCATCCAGGTCAGATTGCAGCTCTAGCCTAGGCCACAGCCCCACCTCCAGCACTCCAGCAGGGAGGAACGTAAGAGGACCAGTGCCAGCCTCTCTGGGAAATTACTGGCCAAGCCACAAGGTCAGTAATTATCCTATTCTCACAGTGGAAGCTGCCCCAGGAGATGCTCTGTGACTGGAATTGGAAGCTCCACTTCACGAAAAAAGGGGAGCTGAAGATGCTTGGCTACGGATTTTGGCTACTGATTAGTAGATTCAGCTCACTAAGGTATAAACCTGGGAAAAGCTAGGGTGTGAATCTGTCCAAGTCAGAAAGAGGCCGGTGGCCACTATTTTGACTCCACCCCCAGCCTGAGTGGAAGCCGGGCTGACTGAAAATCACAGTGATGATAGGAACCAGTTTCTTTCACCCAGATCAGTCTGCAGACCTATACTAGACTTTGTCCCCACCTCTGGCAGGGAGGAGGCTGGCAGGCCTTGCACCAGCTTATCCAGGTAACTGCAGGTACCTTTGACTGGCACAGACTGAATAATTGGAAGTCTGCAGGGGCAACTGTGGTCATCTTGGACCTGCACTGCATAGATTGATGCCCACATTTGCATCTCCATCCCTGCCCCAGGTAGGAGAGAAAGAGGCATGAAGCTTCGTCAGTGTCTCTGGGCAACGACATTCTAGGCCTGCATGACTTGGATTATTCTGCATACCTGTGAGTTTGTCCCTACCCTTGGCAAAGGGGAAAATTGGGAGAAGCTTCATCAGTCCCTGGGGCAATGAGGTAGCTTGAGTCTCCACACCTTCTAGCACCAACTGCATCCTTGACTCCTACTGCACAGTCAGCAAGGGAGAAAGGGCAGGAAGCATTAAATTAAAGAGAAAAACTGCACCCAGAATAAAAACTTTAGTAAGCCAGATGCCAAGACTCCAACCAAAAATTACAATCCACACCAAGACACAGGAGGATATGACCCAGTTAAAGGAACAAGATAAACCTCCAGATGGCATAAAGGAGTTGAGACAACTAATCATATGTGTTCAAACAAATCTCCTTAATAAATTCAATGAGATGGTTAAAGAGATTAAGGATATCAAGGAGATACTCGATGACCACAAAGAAGAATTTGAAAGCATACATAGAAAAATAGCAGATCTTATGGAAATGAAAGGTGCAATAATGAAATTTAAAAAACATTGGTATATAACAGCAGATTTGAGGAGGCAGAAGAAAGGATTGGTGAGCTTGAAGAAATGCCCTTTGAAAGTGAACATACAAAAGAACACATGAAGAAAAGAAAGCAAAAAATTGAACAAGGTTGCAGGGAACTAAATGACAGCAAAATGCATGAAAACTAAGTGTCATGGGTGTCCCAAAAGGAGAAGAAAAGGAAAAAGGGGCAGAAGGAATATTTGAAAAAATAATGGTCAAAAATTTCCCAACCCTATTGAAGGACATAGATATCCATGTCCAAGAGGTGCAATGTACTCTCGTCTGAAAATATCTGTGTAGACCGATTCCAAGATGCATACTAATCAGAATATCAAGTACCAAAAACAAAGAGAGAATTCTGAGAACAGCAAGAGAAAAGCAATGCATCACATATAAGGAATACCCAATAAGATTAAGTGCTGATTTCTCACCAGAAACCATGGAGCAAGAAGACACTGGTCTGATATATTTAAGATACTACAAGAGAAAAACTTCCAACCAAGGATCTTTTATCCAGTGAAATTGTCTTTCAAAAATGAGGGCAAGAATGGAATATTGACAGATAAACAGAGACTGAGAGAATTTCTAAGCAAGAGACTAGATTTTCAGGAAATACTAAAAGGTGTGCTAGAGCATGAAAAGAAAAGACAGGAGAGAGGGGCCTGGAGTAGCGTCTAGAAATGAAGATTATATCAATAAAAGTAACTAAAAGTGTCAAAAGAGAGGTGAAAATAAAATATGACAGATAAAACTCAACTAGTCAAGAATAAACTTAATCAATGATGTAAAGCACTTGTATTCAAAAAACTGCAACTCAATGTTAAAAGAAATTTTAAAAAGTCCTAAATAACTGGAAAAACAGTCCATTATTATGGATTGGAAGGCTAAATATCATTAAGATATCAACTCTACTCAAATTGATATACAGATTCAATGCAATCCTGATAAAAATAACACCAGCATTAAAAAAAAATGAAAATATTATTATCAAATTTATTTGGAAGGGTATGGGGTCCTGAATAGCCAGATCCATCAGAAAAAGGAAAAGCAAACGCTCCTCTCCAGACTTTAAATCATATTACCCAGTTATAGTGGTAAAAACAGCATGGTACTGGCATAATGACTGACATATAGTCCAATGGAACCAAATTCATGGTTTAGAAACAGACTCTCACAGGTATGGTCAAGTGATCTTTCACTAGCCTGTCAGACTCACACAGCTCAGGCAGAAAAGTCCATTCAACAAATGGTGCTGAAAGAACTGGATATCCATAGCTGAACAAAGGAAAGAGGACACCTATCTCATAATTTATCTAAAAATTAACTAAAAATGAATAAAAAACCTAAAAATAAAAGCAAGAACCATAAAAATCCTTGAAGAAATTGTAGGAAAATAGCATCAAGACCTCGTAGTAGGTCATGGATTCTTAAAGGAGATAAGAGGAAGACAGAGTGGACTACTGATGTTTAATGTATGTAGAAGTTTTAATTAGCTTTACTGTAAAAGTGTGGAAATGTATAGAGTGGATGGTAACACACAGTGAGTAATAACTAGTTTATAAATGGAGATGTGACTGAAAATGGTCGTGTACGTATGTAAATGCCAAATGACAGAGTGCTAGAGAATAATCTAGGAACTGAATAGCACAGTAAACCAAGAGGTGGGTGAGAATTGTGGTTGATGGTACAGATGCAAGAGTGTCCTTTGTGTGCTAGAGCAAATGTACATCCCTAGTGCAGGGTAGTAGGAATGTGGGGAAGTATGGGAAAAATACAACTGGAGTGACCTATGGACTGTAACTAGCAGTAGTAGTAGAATATTCTTGCATCTATGTAAAGGATGTATTGTGTTGATAATGGGACAGTATGTAAAATGTGAGCCAAATGTACACTACGGACATGGTAAAAATCAGATGATATTATCCTATCTATAACAAGTGTTCCATCACAATGTAATGTGTTGATGGAAGGGTGTAGTTTGGGAATTCTGTACATGTGCATGACTGTTTTATAAGTTTACAACTTCTGTCATAAAAAAAAATATGTTTAAAAAGTAATAATAGGGTAGGTTGGGGGAAAAACACATCAAATGAAGATAAGGACTGTAATTAGTAGTGAGATTTTGACAATATTCTTTCAAAATTTATAACAAATGTCTCAGTACAATGCAAGGTGTTGGTGGAGGATTGATGTATGAGACCCTGTATAATGTTATGAATTTTTGCCTTTTAATTTCACAACTTTTAATATACACTTAATTGTTTATGTATGTTCATATAAAAAGATATAAAAATAATAATAGTGTGGGTTGGGGGAAAATACTTTGATTAGTAGTAATATTTTGTCAATGCTCTTTAATCACTAGTTAAAAAGGTTTAACAACAATGCAAGTTATTGGTGGTAGGGTGAGTTATGGGAGTCCTGTACGATAGTATATATGTTTGTTTTGTAAGTTCACAACTGTTACTATACACTTATTGTTAATGTATGTGTATGTATGAGTGATATACTTCAATAAATTAATTTTTAAAAAACTATCAAGAAAGAGGATGAGACCTGGGAAATTCCAGATAACAACTTTGCAAAAAGGTCCTAAATATGCTCAAAGAGCCCACAGAAAGCAGAAACAAGGAACTAAAGAAATAAGGAATATAATAGATGAATACAAAGAAAATATCAATCAAGAGATTAAAATTATGTAAAGAAACCAAATTGTGTTGAAGACAGTTACCGAAATTTAAAATTTCCTAGAGGGATTCAACACAGATTGGAGCTGGCAGAAGAAAAATCAGAGATTTCAGAAGAAAAATCAGAGATTTCAGAAGACAATTGAAATTATGCAACCTGAGAAGCAGAAAGAAGTAAGAAAAGTGAACAGAGCCTAAGAAATGAAAGCAATAGTCTATACAAAAACCTGGAGACAAATGTTTCTAGCTTCTTTTCTTTTGTAATACCCCCAAACTCTAAACAATATTTATTTCCATCATTAGGTGAATGGATAATCAAAGTGTGGAATATCTATCCACATGATGGAATACTACTCAGCAATTAAAAGGAATGGATTTCATTATTTACAATGCTAAGAATGACTTTCAAAATACATATGCTGAATGAAAGAAGGCAGATAATAAGAGTCTATACTGTAAGATTCTATTTATATAAAATCCTGGAAATCATAAATTAATTAGAAAACAAATTAGATAGAAAACAGATTTGTGACTGCTTGGGGTTGAGTGGGAGGGGCTATGGAGGGGTAACACAAATAAGGAAACGTTTTTGTAATATGAATATGCTCATTATCCTGATTTTAATGATGTTTCATGTGTTTATACACATGTCAATACTTATCAAACTGTGCATTCTAAGTATGTGCCTTTTATTGGTTGGGAAACATATTCCAATACGACTGTTAAAAAATCAGAAATAATTATTTCACTATCACTACTTCATATCATATGGTACTGGGATTCTATTCTGCAATTAAGATTTTTAAAAATTAAGAATAAATTAAAATAGTAATATATTAATATAGGTAAAGGCAGGAAAATAGCATCAATGATGAGGATAAATCCAGACTGAAGTTACCATGTGTCTTATTTGGGCAATATGTTCCTGTTGTTACTACTATTCAGAGTGGGAAAAAAAGAAGTAATTCATACCTGGTCTAACTTTCTCTTCTTTCAAGAGAGATTAAGCTTATATTTCTCTTAATGTGGGAACTCAAGTCTGACAACATTTGGGCTCTAGCATATTCTGTTTGTTAAAGGAGACATAGGATAGTACAATTAAGGAGTTATCTACATTAATAGTTCTTTCATGAATATATGTAAAAATAATAAAAAAGAAAAAGCCAAAAAGCACAACTTAACTAAGAAGAGTCTATAAATTGTCTTGCCTGGTTGGTCATTTGTCATATGTGAGCTATGATGTTTCCAAGTTATACAATCTTTTGAGTTTGGAATCTGGCCACCACTTAAATAATAAGTGAAATCAAACATTATTTGTTGTTATAGAGGGAAGAAATTAGCCCAGAAAAGGAGTGGAATTCATCTAACCACAGATGATTCTATGTAGTACACTCCATAGTTTAGCCTATTAACGTTGATCTAAATGCATTAAATCAGAGCTCAACAATGCCAGCAATCCAATCAAGCTCAAGATTATATAAAATATATTTTTCATTAATCAAATGATGTTTAAATTTGTTTTATTTTGTTCTTCACTTCCTTTTTTAAGAGCAGATTGCACTCTTGGATGTATTCCAGTAATTAAAAATATTCAATATCAATCAACTGAATTGTTATTCTTTGATAAAAAGACAAAATTGAGTACAATGTAATATTTTAAAACATACTCTGAAATAATGAAATAGAACATGTATTTTATTTTAAAGAATAAATTAATTTAAATGCATTCTTTTCACTAAAACACTATATACCTGGTTAATCACAAAAATACATTCTAAGGTTTATAAATTGTATTTAATTGTTTAGTTTATATTTTAAGCAAGATGGTCCAATAAATTATGTATTGTGCTATGAAAATATATTATTTTATAGTATATTTTTGTATTTCAATATAAACATAGCTTTCTTTTCATTTACTCAATATTGTGTTAAATTGATAGAGTTTAAAATTTTAACACAACTTTGGATTCCTGGGGTAAAATTCACTTGGTAATGGTGTGCTACTTTCTTATATATTGCTAGATTCTATGTGAAATTATATATAAAGGGCTGTTGTGTCTATGTTCGTGGTGAATATTGTTCTGTACTTCTTTTGTGATATCTCTGGTTATGATAGGATTGTATAAGAATTTATGTAGGATTGATACTTTATATGCCACAAATGTATTACAAAATTTACCAGTAAGTCATCTGGACATTGAATTTCCTTTGAGATGGTCATTAATTATGAATTCAATTTCTTTATTTGGTATAGGGTATTTAGGTATTATATTTTTCTAGAGTTTGGTAATCTGGATGTTTCAAGGAATTTGTCCATTCCATCTAAATTTCCAAAATTATTGGCATAGAGTATTGCATAGTATTCCAATTTTAATGACTATACAGTCTCTAATGGTGTCATTCATTTCCTACTCATTTAGCTTGGTGCTTATCAATTTCATTCATCTTTTTTCCAAGAACCATGTTTTAAATTAATTTATTTTCTCTGTTGATTGTTTCCTGTTCTGTTTATTTCCCTGGTATATTTATTATTTCCCTCCTTTTACTTACATTGGGTTTAATTTTCTCCTCTATTTCTTGCTTCTTATGGTAGATGTTTAGATCCTTAATTTTAGACCTTTTTAAAATTTCTCCTGCTGACATAGTTTTGTGTGGTTTGGAAATCACACTGAATCAAAGAGGCAGTGAAATCATAAACCCTACCATGCACATGTTTGGATTAGGTCTTTCAAGTTTAATCTTCCACACATTTTGTGCTTGTTTCTTTGCCCAGTTTACTTGGGTTTCCCATGCAAATTCTGGGGATTTGGAAGAGTTGATGATAATGTTTTGGGTCTCAGGGCTTCTGCAGCACCATTATTTTCAAAATTCCCCATTTCAATGTCCAGCTCTTCTACTGTTCTAAAGTATATCATCTTTTCCTAACTCACTTTCTGTAGTCAGATCTATAGTGCGGGTGTGCATGGGTAGGTGGTATTTACAGACTCCTCCATGAAAGAAAATAGCACGTATAGTTCTTACTGATACAAGAGCATCTTTCAATAGCAAATTTCTCTTATTTTTATGCCTGTCTTTGGCCATTGTCCAGTACTCTCAAATATGTGCTTATAATAATTTTATGTAGTTTCTACAACTGTTTTCTGTGGGATGAATTGCTTAAAGTATTCACAAGCAGTATGAGAAAGAATAGGTGCATTTTTCGGGAGTAATGTTATTCTTATCATATGGTTCTTTCTTTCCTGATTGCAGGCTCCTTCTGTGTTCCCCTGTACTTAATTTTTCCAAAGATCAAGATACATTTAGGGGTTTCTGAAAATGAATGCAAGGAACAGGAAATTTTTAACAAGGTTTGCAAGGAGATCACTCACTAAAATGCCACACTTAATATCCCATTTAAATAATTCAAGAGTGTATCTCTCCTCTTAATGTCTCTCAACTTAGAATCACTGTTTCGTGGAAGAATGGGTTCCCAAATCCTTATGCCACAGAAACACATACTGCATGGGGAAAATATAAAAGCTAATTTAGCTATAAGTTTTCTCTTTGTTAAAACCAGTCTTGTGGTAATTCTTGAAAACAAGTTTCTTCACACCATGGAGAGAACTGTATTTTTTAAAAAAATTATCACACCAGGGAAATAAATACCACAAACACTGTTTAGAGTATTCTGTCAATGATTTTAAACTTGGGAATATTATATAACTATCTATTAACATTCTATTATGCACCATTCTTTTTTGCCTTAGGTGATTTTAAGAACAATATTTAGCCATTCATACTTATCATTTCTCCTATTTGTTCTAGTGGAAAAGCCAAAATATTTAAATATTTTACAATGACAAAAAAATTAGGAAGCCCAATAAATATCTAGGTTCTCAGTTTTTAAGGATTTTTTAGAATCCAGGCCTCAATATTTTTTAGCTATCATTTTTCCTGAGATCTATGTGTCAGTCATGGTATAATACACTTACACTTTTTCCTTACCACATACCATTGTAAAGATAAGATGAGATAAAAAACAAGAAAGGAAGGAAAGGAAAGCAGAGAAATTGGCAGAAAGAAGAATAAAGTTCTTTAGAGAAAAATCTAGAAGGAGTTTTGTTTCAATTATTTATTGCAGCGTAACATACCTCCTTAAAATGAAATGAGTGACAACAACAACTGGTTATATATTTGCTCATGATTTTCAGTTTAGGCAGGATTTTAATAGGGATGGCTCATCTTTGCTCCATGTAGTATTATCGGCTGAGGGCTTCTCAGAAACTGGAAAATCCAGATGGCTTCCTCCTCACACATCTGACACCTCAGCTTGGGTGGCCAGAATGGTTGGGGCACAAGGTCTGTCTGAGCTTCTCTGTCTCTCTTTGCATTCTCCCATCCTACAAGGGTGGATTCTCTTCAGGTTACCTCTCTCCTGCATGCTAGTCATTCTTCATTTTTCAAAAATGGAAACTGCAAGACTTCTTAAGTCACAGGCCGGGAACTCATACAATGTCACTTTTGTCATATACTAAAAGGCAAAGTAAGTCACAGGGAATCCTAGACTTGAAGGGAAGAGTAAAATATTCCATCCCTGCTGGGACAAACCACACACACGTATGGGAAGAATGATTGGTGAATATGTTTGTAAACAATCCACCACAAGGTTTAACTGCCTGTCAATGGAGTGTCATAGAGAAGGATTTCTCAAATTAAACTGGGAAACTATAATTCTAAATATAGAATTACTTTGGTGATTTCATTAATGTTTTAAAGAGCACATGATAATACTTGCTTTAATACCTCAGTTTGGCCAAAAATTATTTTAAAAAAATTTTTTTAGAGAAATTGTAAGTCTACAGAAAAAACATACAGAATTCCCATATACTGTCCCCCCAGTATTAACACTTTGCATTAAGTGAAGCACACTTGCTGACAGAAAAAAAATTATAATTGTATTATGAATGATAATCCATAGTTTACATTAGGATTCACTGCATGTGTTATACAGTCCTGTTTTTTTCCCTTTTTTTATTACTCTAGTAACATCTATACAACCTAAAATTTCTAACTTTTAACCATTTTCAAATATATAATGCAGTGCTGTTAAATACATTCAAAATGTTTTGCTTCCATCACCACTATAAATCACCAAAATTTTTCCATTAACCCAAATTGAAACTCTGAGTAATTTAAGGATTAACTCTGCTTTCTTTATCCCAACCCCAGTCCCTGGTAACCTGTATTCTAGTTTCTAGTTCTGTGAATTTGCTTATTTTAATTATTTTGTAACCCTGAGATCATCCAATTTTGTACTTTTGTGTCTGCCTTATTTCACTCAACACAATGTCTTCAAGTTTCATCCATGTTGTTGCATCTACCAGAACTTCACTCCTTTTTACAGCTGAATAATATTGCATTTTATGTATATACCACATTTTGTTTATCCATTTATTACTGGATGGACACTTGGGCTACTTCTATCTTTTAACCAAAAATTATTAATCAAATATATTTGAGAGCACTTTGGATCATGTGGATCGCATTCAAATGGGACCATAAATGTCTACAGACAAACTACAAAACAGTTTCAATATACTGTGAACTATCATGTCTATATATAGCTGGTTCACAAAACTAAATGATTAATGAATACAATACATAAATGGAATTTATGGGAGGTACGTAGATCATTTTTCTAAGCTTAGAAACTTAGTCTTATATTTCTGGAGCCCAGACAATGTGGAGAGTAGAAGGAAAGACCATCTTAAATCTAATAACACTCATTTTATATGGAAATATGTTATAATTAGACTTGCTAAAATGAATTTGTGTCTGTATCTAAACGATGAGATTTGTAATAGAAAACCTAAGATAATTGGCAGCTTTCTTTTATTTTTTCCCTCTTTTTTTTAAGTTTATTTTGCTTATTTTAACAGAATGAAGTTTGCTACATTATTGAAAGAAAGTGCACACCCACCTAGATTTCATAAAGATTTGAAGAAATATGTTACGATAAATACATTTTCAAGCATCAAATCACAACCTCAATTGGATGCACTTTGATTATCATAAGACAGTTTCCTTTATAATGACACACTCTATCAGGGTTCACAGAATTTATCCAGTATAAGGGACTGTTACAAGGGATGTGTGAGTCCAGATATCAATACCTATTAATGGTCTTCCACCTGGTGATAATGAGATACTCAATGTGGTTTTATTTTATATTTTAAAGGGGATATTTTAAAAATGCTAGTGAACTTTAAAAATTGTTCTAATTGCAGAATTTCTTACATTGCTGGTGGTATTTTTTAAAAGATTGAAAATATGCTTATTCAGAACCTGCTTTTAATGATGTTAAGTTATTACAAAAGTCTGAACATATTGAAAGGTATCTGCTGAAATAAATGGCTATTAATGGTTTTTAATATAATGGGATTTGGCAGCTAAGTACATTAACTCCACTGTATTTAGAATTCTGGTGATATAGAAACTAATATTTCAAGACAAATTTTGTTTAACAGTCTCACATATTACTCCCCATATTTTGGTGATCTGGTTACTGAGGAAATAAAAAATAACGTGCTGAGAGTAATAAGCTACTTCTGCTTGTCTGCAATTGCCCAGAGCTTCTATTTCAACTCCTTTCTCCTTAGGAAGTTGCAATTACTGTGACAATCAATCCATACTTCTCATTATTAAAGGAGAAGCTGACAGGCTCTTTCTTTACTCAATCACCCTGCTATACAAGGAAGTGGTGGGGACATTGAGGGGAGAGGTAGAGAATAACCTCAAATCTGAGGTGAGTAATACTATTTGCAGAGAGGAAGCGCCACAAGAATCTATAACCTTGGGTGAGATTTTATTGGTCTCTTTCAATTTTTCCTTTATTCTGAAATGATCATGAGCACATATCAGATAATTCAGGCAGGCCAGGAGCAATAGCCCATTTCCACAGGGCTCTTAGGATGAGAAGCACATTCATTCAAGGTAATACGTTTTATTCATGCTGCTTGACACAACTTAACCTTGATCAGCTTCTAGAGGACCTCTTAATCTGTAATTTTTTCAAAGAAATTGAGTTTTTTTCCTAAACACTTTCCTACTCAGGAGTCCTAGATTCTCTTTTCACTTATCTATCCAATTAGAGTCCTAATCAAAGTTTCACAATATCTGTTTATTTCCTGCCCTTGAAAACCTAAACATTCTTGTCTGGCCTTCACTGACACCGTGACACCGCTCTTAATCAATCCTTGTGAGTTTTATACACTCCAAGTCAGCCACATAAATGCACTACTTTACTTTGTTTCACAGATACAATGCATTTCTATTTCCACCAAAGTCTTGGCTTTTATTACTCTCCTAGCTTATAATTGCCTGAACCTTTTTATTCATTACCTGTACAAAACTTATCCTTTCACAACCTACTCTTGTTTATCCTCATAATAATTATTTCTTTTCTGAGCTGCAACAATTGAACTCAGTTTAACAAGGGATTATATAATGCTTTATCTAAATTTCTCATGATGTTGTATCTCTTGGTTTTGTCTCTCAAAGTTATAAATTCTTTGCAACTGAAAACTATATCCCTGCAAAACATATTAATGCATTAGATACCCCAGGATGGTTGATAACTCTTTTCTGATTGTCTGGTTTCTGGCAGTCAGTTGACAATAAATGAAGAGTCAATCACTTTCTCTCATTATACATGAGTCAACATCGTCTACGAAAGTAAAAATTGCTTTTTCTCCTGCATGGTGGGAAATTTTTTTGTTTTTGTGTTTTGATACGATAGTGTATAGCATATTTTAATATTTTAGGCAGTCCAAATAATATCATTTATATGTTTATTTGATTTGATTTTGGCTACTATTGTGGCTTTCTAATAACGTCTAGACTGACATGTTTTGATTAATGAAAATTCCTGTTACATTGTTGGCATGCAAATATTTCAATGGCTGGTACGTCATAACTTGATCTTTGTTTGCTGCTTCTACTAAAAAAAAAGTCTGCATTACTTATGGATAACACATTAGAATACAAAGGGCTTCTTCATTCGAATTTTAACGTTCATGATTTAACCCTCCTTACATGTTATTCGTATTTTCTCTCCTTAACAATGTCTAATTACATGATTTACAGTGGTAGGATGGGTAAAATGACCCTTTAAAATGTCTAGAAGGAACACTTCATCCTAGAATATGAATGGTATGAAAATATAGAGATTTTTTAAAAAATATGGTTGCCATTTCTCTGTATATAACAGCCTTTAATATAAGAACACATTCCAATTTGCTTTTGTAAAGCAGAATTATTATCGATTAAAAATGAAAATAGGCAAACTGAAGCACCAGAAGCAAAGCTGCCCTGAACTCTCAATAAGAAATGAAAAGCTCTTAAAAGTGAATGTATGTACAGACATAATGACTGATGGGATTGAACAAAGAGCTCAGAAATCAACCCTCACATTCATGTACAACTGATTTTTGACAATGGAGCAAATACACTCAATTGGTAAAGAATAGTCTCTTCAACAAATCAACTCAAAAATGGATCAAAGAACTACAAATATGAGCCAGAACTGTCAAACTCCTAGAACGCTTAGGGAAGCATCTTCAGGACCTTGTGTTAAACAATGGTTTCTTAGACTTTTTATCCAAAGCACAAACAGCAAAAGAAAAAAAAAAAGATAAATGCAACCTGTATGTTGGGGAATATATTTGGAAATCACATATCTGATAATGGTTTAGTATTCAGAATATATAAAAGATTTCTACCTGGCAACAAGAAGAAGACAATCCAATTTAAAAGTGGGCAAAAGAGACTTGAATAGGTACATCTTCAAAAATATACAAATTGCCAAAAAGCACATGAAAAGATGCTCAACATGATTAGCCATCAGAGAAATGCAAATCAAAACCACAAGGAGATACCTTTTCATACCCATTACAGTAAATATTATTTTTAAAACGAAAATAACAAGTTTTGGTGAAGATGTGGAGAATTAAGAAGACTAATTTATTGCTGGTGGCAATGTAAAATGGTGAAGCCATTTTACGGTGAAAGACAGTTTGGCAGTTCTTGAAAGTTAACTATAGACTTACCATCAATCCTACTACTTGGTATATACCCATAAGAATTTAAAGCACAGACTCAAATAGATATTTGAACACCGATATTCATAATATCATTATTCACAATTGCCAAAAGATGGAAACTGCCCATCAACCTATGATGACAAATGTGGTATATAGATTAAATGGAATATTATTCAGCAGTAAAAATGAAGTTCTGATACATGTGATATGAATGAACCTTGAAGACATCATGTTAAGTGAAATAAGCCAGACAGAAAATGACAAATATTCTATGATCTCAATGATATGAAATAATTAGAATAAGCAAACTCATGGAGTCAGAATCTAGAATATAGGTTACTAGGTAACAGGGTGGGAATAGAGAATAGGGAGTTAAGGCTTAAAATGTACAGAGTTCCTATCTGGGAAAATGGAAATGTTTGATAATGCATGGTGGTGATGGTAAAACATGACATTTTGAACATAATTAAGCAGCACTTAATATATATCTGAATGTGGATAAAGGGGAAATGTTACTTTGTAAGTATGACAATGGACCTGAGCTACACAAATCACGTGTCCATCAGCTGATGCATGGATAAACAAATTTTGGTGTATACACATGATGGAATATTATGCAGCACTTGGAAGAAATGAAGCCATGAAACATATGACAAAACGGATGAAACTGGAGGACATTATGTTGCATGAAGCAAGACAGAAACAAAAGGACAAATACTGTATGATTGCACTTTTATGAACTAAATATATTATGTAAACTCATGGAATTAATAATTAGAATATGTAATTAGAATATAATTAGAAAATAGAATGATGGTAGAGAATAGAAAGCTGATGGTTAATTTGTACAGGACTTGTGAAAAGGTTGTAAATCTTTGGAAATGAATGAAAATGGTGAGAACACATCATGGTGTTCATGACTAGCAGAGCCATTACATAGGTATGACAATGGTTGAAAGGGAAAGCCTAAGGACATGCATATTACTAGGAGGAAAGCTAAAAAATGTAACGTAGGCCTATATAATATAATGAAACCTCATGTAAAATAAGAATATGGGTGACATTGCATATATAAGACAGTTTTTTCAAAATATAAATACAGATAAACTAGAGAGAAGGAAACAAAATAGCAACTACGTATGGCAGGGGAAGCATAGAGAGATTGAGAGGTGATGTTTCGTTTGTTTGCTGTTTATTATTATTGGAATAATGAAAGTGTTCTGGGAATGATTAGGGTGATGAATCCACAAACATGTGATTACACCAAATATCATTGATTGTACTTTTTTAGTGTATTTATGCCTTATTAATATAAATCATTTAAATTGAAAAAATGCTTAAGATTAGAAAAATATGAATGTACAAAATAAATTAGAGAGACGGAAATGAAATAGCTATGTATGGGAAAGCTTAGAGAGGTTGAGAGGTGAATATTAAGGATACAGTTTTTTGTTTGTCTGGGTTTTTTTGTTTATCGTTACTATTAATATTGAATAATGATTGAATTGGTGAATGCACAACTATGTGATTATACCAAATACCATTGATTGTATACTTTGGATAGATTGTATGCTTTGTTAATATATATCAATAAATACTGATAAAGAAAAGAGATTGCCTAATAGGTAGAGTTTTTTGGGGGAATCATGAAAAAGTCTTGGTGATGAATAGTGGTGATAGCAGCACAACTCTATGAGTTAAATAATATCACTGAGGTAAACACTTAAAAGTGCTCTAATAATGATTGACATGATGAACGCACAACTATGTAATTATACCAAATACCATTGATAGTACAATCTATATGAATTCCATGCTTTATTAATATGTACCAATACAATTGATCTGTTTTTAAAAAACGATTTATAAAGGACCTGCCCCAATCAAGATGGCAGCTCCATCTGCCAACAGAAACTTTGAACAATCAGCAAGAAAAGCAGTAACATCTTTCTCAAAGCTGCAGAAAATAGTTAAATTACTGCAGCAACAGGTCCAATACCAAATCAAGGAAAAGGATTCTTAAAACCAGTAGGATCTCCTGGCATCCTGTCTGACCCCTGCCCCACCCATCACCAGCTCAACATGGAGTCAGCCTACACTCCCAGTATGGATTCTGGTAGGGAGCAGAATAACTCTAGTGCACATATCAGGAGAATGTATACCTGGCCCTAATGACCAGGTTGTGGCCTGAAGGTTGGGGTGGCTGTGGCAATTTCTTAACCTAAGACAACAATGATTTTTACCACATCAATTGACTCTTCCTTTCATGAAAGACTTCTCTGTATAGAAGTTATTCGATAGCATTTTACTCACAATAGAACTTCTTTCAAAATTGGAGTCAATAATCTCAAACCTTGCTGCTGTTTTATCTACTAAGTTTACATAATATTCTAAATCATTTGTTGTCATTTCAACAACATTTACTGCATGGTGACCAGGAATAGATTACATCTTAAGAAACCACTTTCTTTGCTCATCCATAAGGAGGAACTCATCATCCATTAAAATTTTATCACAAGATTGCAGGCCACACCTTGAGGCTCCACTTCTAATTCTAAATTCTCTTGTTCTGTCCTCCACATCTGCAGTTACTTCCTTCACTGAAGTCTCGAATTCCTCAAAGTCATCCATGAAGGTGGGCATCAACAACTTCTTCCAAACTCCTCTTAATGTTGATATTTTGGCCTCCCCCCATGAAATACAAATGTTCTTAATGACTTCTAGAATGGTTCATCCTTTCCATAAAGTTTTCAATTGACTACCGAGGTCCATCAGAGGAATCATGATCTAGAGCAGTTCTAGCCTTACAAAATGTGTTTCTAAATAATAAGACTTGAAAGTCAAAATTACTTATTGGTCCATGGTCTGCACAAAGGTTGCCATGTTAACAGGGATGAAGACATGTGAATTCCATTGTACATCTCCATCAGAACTCTTGGGTGACCTGGTACATTACCAATGAACAGTGAAAATTTGCAAGTCATCTTTTTTTTCCAGAATAAGATGATATTAAGTTCGAGGCATCTTAATTTAAAAGGAACATAACCAAACTAGAGCTCTTTCTTACTTAACATTAAAAGCCTGGAAAGCCTTCCTTCAAGCCCTCAATATTTTGTAAACTTTGCCTTGTACAACCCAACTCCAATTCTCTGCGAAACCTTTCCAACCACCCTAAACCACATAATTCTTCTTAAACTTTTAAAAAACATTTTGTCTCAATCTCCAATTTGCCATTAATTATATTAAGAATTTGCATTAAAAAAGCAGGACAATCCTCTAGTGTTTCTCTGTATCTCATGAAGTCTTATATAGTTAATATTATTATCAACTGAAAAAAATAAAACAACTTCTGACAATGCACCTTTCAGCCTATTTTATTCCATAATATTTCCCTCCTATCCTGCACTCTGTTTACAGATTGAAGATGTTCATAGAAATTTTCTCAGCAATAACCACTGTGGTTTCACTGACTTGTCCTTTTGCTGGGCCCAACATGGAAGGGAAGATTAACATCCAGAAAGTTTCATGAAATTATCTCATAACATAAGGGGAAATTTAAAACTTTAAAATAAGCAAAGGAGATTCCCGAATATCCTTTCAATGGAATGTTAACTAATCTGAAGATTATATGATCCTAAAGAATATGCATATTTGCTGTCTTTAGACTATTTTACAACTGTCTAGATATTAAAACTAAATTAGAAAGAACTATTAACAGTGAAAATGAATTCTGTTCAGTGGCACCCTCTTATGGATGAGCCAGTTCTGCATCCATTTAGAAGTTTATTTCAATATCCTGATCTCTACAGGTATCTCTTTTTGTTAATTCTCCCTTGCAGTGGTTGTAACTTCTGCCTGGTTTCACCATTTAATTAATTGGTAAAATGATATCTTTAGCATGTTTTTATTTTAAATTTGTATTTTCTCTTGTTTTCAAAAATATCTTTTAATGAATCTTAGCTACTAACAATTGCTTGTTGTCTACAGAGACTAGTTTCTCAGTTAAAACCAAAGAACAAGCAAACAAACAAAAGCACTGGTTATAACTTCAAACATATTTTTATCCTATTTCTTGTGTTTCCTAGGCTCTTGACAAGTTCTCTCATTCTTATCTGAGTTATAAAGCCAAAGTAATCTAATTCAGTTAATCATTCTATCTTCTTAGTAGCTAAGAAAAGAATTGTGAGAAGAGTTTAAATCAACTAGTTAATTATCTCATGGATCATGACCATGAGAGCTATTCTATGCAAAATATTCTGGTATTTCTGTTTTAGGCTAATGTCTGAATACTCTCCTATGTGGAGTGTTCTAAAAAAAATGCCACTATCTTCCCATTCTTTCTTGTTCATTTCATATGTGACACAAATAACAAATGATAAAGATAAAATTACCCTGATTTCAAAATGCCAGATTCAACTTGTTTTTCTGTCTTATCTTTAACCACCACACACTATACACTGTACATGTCCCTTTTTTTGTTTGTTTGTTTTATGTCATAATACACTTCCTAGAAAGATTCTTCATGCCACTCTTTCTCTTTAATTTCTTCAGGCTACAGTTTCACTCATCATTCCCAGTCCAGTTCAAGTCACAATTCTTCCATTTTACCTCTATTCTGAGTAACTTTTTCTCAGATCTGAACCTGGGGATAATTCTTTGTAATCTTCTCATATTATTAATCACATGCAGAATAATAAATTCTCCCAGCAAATCCTAGGATGGGGTCTTGATTAAAATAAGTGCTTAATATTATTAATTAAATGTAACAATGAGTTTGAACACAATGCAGAGTACTAACAATACTCCATTACATATTTTTTTAACAAAATTGTATAAACTTTATAAAACTTTTACAAAGTTTATTTAAACTTCAAAAAATAAAATAGCAGACAAAAGGGAGCTCAACAAACCGTGGAAGCATGACCATGAAAAATCCTGCCCTGGCACATTTATGCTATCCAATCCCAAAAATAAACTCAACTCTTTCTTCAGTGTTCTGAAAGACAAACAAAGTAGCAAAGAATGGTCAAATGCCATGACCAAGTTCTCCTTGTCAATAAAAAAAAAAAAAAATGAAGAAAAAATGCTTGATAGTATTCACATCTCATAAAACTAAATTTCGTATTATTTTTTTAACCTCTAGCATTAATATAGTACCTTCTTTGTCTTTGCCACAAAAATATGACATTATTGCTGTTAACTATAGTCTGTAAGTTACATTAATTACATGTTCCCATGTATCACCATATTTTTAATACCTTTTAATAGAGGAACATTCTTGTGTTTATATTACAAACCACAGTCTTCATCTATCACAAATTCACTATAATTGATCCTAGATTATCTAGCTAGATTATCATCTAGTTAATCTTTCAATTAACATTAACCCCCCTAGACTACCCTTTTCAGTCACAATCACATTTACAAATCTGCAGTGTAAATTATACTCATTATAATGCATTACCATTAACTCTATCCATTTCTACATATTTACATTATTATTAAACATTCTATGTACATTCAGCATCAGTATCCCCTTTTCAACCTACGTTCTCTCTCCTACTAACCTATACTCTTTAGTTTAACTCCATACCTTTACTCATTAATTGGAGAAATCAAGATTGATTTCATGAAAGATACATTTGTACTTGCCACAGTGTTTCCTTTGTACTCAGTTACTACAATGGTACATACTTCAATTTTATGATATACCATAATATCGACATGGTATTTAAGACTACAGACTTTGTTGTTAGAAAGCCTAAATGTCAATCCCTGTTTTGTCACTCTTAATTATCTGTGTGACTATCAACAGTTATCTTTCCAACTCTGACACTCAGTTCCTTATCCATAAAATTGTGATGATAACATTGTTTCTGAGGCTTTTTCTAAAGTTCAAGTGAGCTAATGCAATTATAGCTTTAGATCAGTACTCAATAGATATGTGTGGCTCCATTAACTCTGTTTTTTTTATACCACCCAAAATATTACTAGGACTTAGTTACTGACAAACAGGAAACTTTCCATTAGTGCTAACATTCAACTTTTCAGTTTTAGCAAGAAACATACTTCAAGAATGTGCTATTCAGAATAAGGTAATAGTTATTAAATAAGAGCTGCATTTGGTAATAGGAGAGCAAGTGGTTTGGTTTTAACAGGATTGTTAAGTTATGAATGTGGAGGTGGCAGCTTGAAGAAACTACTGAAAAATATATTATGAAAAGGCATTTTGGGATAGAGTAGACAAGAATCATTATACACAAAATATAGACTGACTTCTTACATGCATTTCCATAATGTGCAAAAGAACCATGATATATCTATAACCAATCTTATTTGTCCTTTAAAGGGCAATGACACATGGACTTATGGGAAAATGGAGGACTTGAGAGACATAGGACTCACTTCTGTCCCTGAAAATTAGCTTGAGGACAGGCAGAAACAGCCTGGGAAAAATGCTCTAGGGCTCAGGACACCAGGGGAAACATGAACACTACCCAGGGGAGAGGGACAAGGGAAAAGAAGCTTGATGAGAAAACTCTTTGAGCTGCAGCTGCAGGTGCCCATCTCCCTACCATTGGAGCACACAGCTTTAATTTCTCTGGCCTCTGGCTGATGACAATGGACAGACGTGGCCACAGGGGCTCATCTCCCCAATAAAGGGGAGAGAGAGGAACTATTACTAGGTCTGTGGCCCAGATTTGAGCAACTAAACATGGAGAATCCTAAAGAGCTAGAATAGATTGAACTGAGGAGCAAAGAAGAGCAGCAACACACAGCCTCTGCCACTAAATGCATTTTGAAGAGAAAGAAATTGAGCAGAATAAATACATCATCATAATCAGATACCTTAGCTAGACATCAGTAAAAAATTACAAGGCATACTACTAAAAAGGGACATATGACCCAAGCACAGGAATACATCAAAGCTCCAGCTGAGACACAGGATTTGAGACAACTAATCAATGAGGGTCACACAAATCTCCTAACTCAAATCAGCAAGTTGAAACATACTGTGGCTAAAGAGATAAAGGACATCAAGAAGACAGTGAGCAAACACAAAGTAGAATTAAAAAACCTGAGTAGAAAAATAATAGTGCTTATGGGAATGAAAGACACAATAGGTGAGATCAAACACACATTAGAGGCATACAAGAGCAGACTTGAAATGTTGTAGAAGACAGAACAACTGAAGTTGAAGAGAGAGAACAGAGGAGAAAATATTGGGAAAAAATGAGTAGGGTCTCAGGTAATTTAATGATAACATAAATGACAACAACGTATTTGTCATGGGAGTCCTAAAAGGAGAAGAGAAAGGAAAAGGGGTAAAAAGACAATTTAAGGAAATAATTGCTGAAGATTTCCCAACATTCATGAAAGAAATTAATTACATGTCCAAGAAGATCTACGTACTCCAATCTGAATAAATCTGCATAGATATATTCCAAGAAACATATTACTCAGAATGTCAAGTGCCAAAGATAAACAGAAAATTCTGAAAGCAGCAAGGGAGAAGAAAACCATCATACACCAGGGGGATCCTGTAAGGCTTAGTGCAGATCTCTTATCAGAAACTATGGAGGTGAAAAGACAGTGGTAAGATATAATTAGGATACTGAAAGAGAAAAATTGCTAAAATTCTTTATCCAGCAAAATTGCCCTTCAAATATGAAGGTGAGTTTAAAATATTCACAAATAAACAGAAATTAAGAGAATTCATAAAAAAGAATCAGGCTTTGCAGGCAGCACTAAAGGGAGTTCTACAGCCCAAAAGGAAAAGACAAGAGAGAGAGTCTTGGAGGAGAGTATAAAAGGGAAGACTGTCAGAAAGGATAACCAAAAGGGTAAAAAGACAGACAAAAATAAGGTATGATATGTGAACACCAAAGAATAAAATAGTGGAAGTAAATGATATATTTATAGTAGTATATTGAATGTGAATGGATTAAACTCCCTAATCAAAAGTTAAAGACTAGCTCAGAGCCTCTGCTGCCCTGGCCACTGTCAGCTTTCCCAGTGTCCCACTAAGTTGTGGTATATGCTGGGTTGCTGCCACTGCCAGCTGCTGCATGTTCTGAGCCTTGGCTTCCCACTGCTTATCTGCTGGCTGCTTCCCTCTGCCCTCTCTTCCTCCTGAAGCCACTGGTTGTGTTTGTCCTCAGCAGGCCCAGTGCTGGCAAGGGAACCCTGTGTTCCCACAATATCAAGAAATATGGTTTACACACCTTTCTGCAGAAGACCTTTTTCGTGATGAAAGGAAGAACCCAGATTCACAGTATGGTGAACTAACTGGAAAGTACATTAAAGAAGGAAAGATTGTACCAGTTGAGATAACCATCAGTTTGTTAAAGAGGGTAATAGATCAGAGAATGGCTTCCAATGCCCAGAAGAATAAATTCTTCATTATTGGGTTTCCAATCAAGACCATGGATGGGAAGGCAGATATAGCCTTCATTCTGTTTTTTTACTGTAATAATGAGATGTATATTGAATAATGTCTTGAGAAGGGAAAGAGCAGTGGTAGGACTGATGACAACAGAGAAAGCTTGAAAAAGAGACTTCAGACCTTTCTTCAGTCAACAAAACCAATTATTGACTTATATAAGGAAATGGGGAAACTCAAGAAAGCAGATGCTTTTAAATCTGTTGATAAAGTTTTTGATGAAGCTGTAAAGATTTTTGACAAAGAAAGCTAAGTCTAAGAACCTGAAAGCATTCTTTGAAATCATGCTTGAATATTGCTTTGATAGCTGCTATTATAACCCCTATTTAAGGTAATTTAAACCTTTTCTTAATTTCATCTCAACTCTGGAAAGTATGTAGTAAGACAAATTAAAATTTTAAACTTCTTTTTCTTTTTGTCACAGGAGTAGACAGTGAATTCAGGTTCAATTTCATCTTAGTTATGGTGTTCACAAAACAAAGAAGAGTATCAGCTAGCTTTTTGTTTTTCTTCAAAAAGAATACCCCTTTTATAGCCTGTGCCTTCTGTAAACAAAACTTTTTTAGTATGCATGTATATCCCTCTTACTGCAACATGTTAGGATTAGGGATCCTTAATTTCTCTTTTTCTTGCAGGTTTTAAATTTCCAACCTGTAAAGTGAATTTATGGACCAAATTTTAAAAGAACTTTTTGTGTAGTCAGTTCTTGGAAAATGTGTTTAGTAATGAACTCATAAAATGGATTTCCATAAGTGTTTTAGTATTTATCAAATAATTGACTATTTCCTATAGAAAGGTAAAAAAAAAAACATGTGGGCTTTATTTTACTACAATTTGTATGTACAAGTTATACGACAGGGCATTTTCTTTGCTTCCAGGGATTGGGCTGAGAACATGGGGGTTCAGAACCACACAGAATATCAACTTTATTCTGACTTAAATCTGAGAGTAAGGGACAAGAATCACACCTAACAGCTTATGTTTCTTATTCTCTATTATATAATGTTATTAATGATTAAACTGGCCTTAATAGAATCCCTAGCAGTGGAACTTTGAAATGCATGTGCTAGATTTCTGGTAAAATGATTCAGAAGAAGAAATTAAGAAAATAAAGATTTAATATCTATGATATATATAAAGAGATTCTACAACTTAACAATAAAAAGACTAACTACCCAATTTAAAAGTGGGCAAAAGAGTTGAATAGACATTTATCCAAAGAAGAAATACAAAAGGTGAAAAAACACATGAAAAATATTTAACATCACTAGCAATTAGAGAAATGTAAATCAAGTTATCCATTAGAATGACCACTATTTAGAAGGCAGAAAACTACAAGTGTTGGAGAGGATATGAAGACATAGAAATGCTTATCCACTGTTGGTGGGAATGTAGAATGGTTCAGCCACTCTGAAGGACTGTTTGGAAATTCCTAAGAAAGCTGAATATAGATTTTCCATGTGACCCTGCAATACCACTACTGGGTATATAACCAGAAGAACTGAGAGCAATGACATGAATAGACATCTGCACATTGATGTTCATGGTAGCATTATTCACAATTGCCAAAAGCTGAAATAACCCAGGTGCCCATGAACTAATGAATGGATAAAGAAATTGTGGTGTATACATATGATGGAATATTATGCAGCTATAAGAAGAAATGAAGTTGTGAAGCATATGACAACATGGATGAGCCTGGAGGACATTATGTTGAATGAAGCAAGCCAGACACAAAAGGAAAAATATTATATGATTGTGCTCTTATAAGCTAAATATATTGTGTAAACTCTTGGGGTTAATAACTAGAACATAGGTCACCAGAAAATAGAATGAGATTAGAGAATGGAAAGCTGAGGTTTAAATCTGTGCAGAATTGGTAAAAAGATTTTTCATAAATCTTTGAAAATAGAGATGGTGAAAGTACAACATAGTGTTTCTAACTGGCAGTGCTAATATATGGGTATGACAGTGGTTGACAGAGAATGTATACATTCATGTATATTACTAGAAGGAAATCTTAAAAAAGTAAAATGGATCTATATAGCATAATTAAACCTCATGTGAAATATGAATATGGGTAATATATACATAAGACTGTCTTTCTTTGAAACTGAACAAGTATATGCTAATGTTATAAGATGTTACTTTCAGGCAAAAATATAACCAAAGCAAACAATGGACACTACAGTGTAGTAATATATTATTAATCTTGCACTATGGGTAAAAAAAAAAGGAAATATACTAATTGAAAAAAAAAACAGACTACATATTGTTTGACTCCATCTATACAAAATATAAATACAAATGAATTAGACAGAAACAGAATAGCAGCTACGTATGGAAGGGAAAGGATAGAAAGATTGAGAGTGATTATTAAGAGGTACAGGTTTTTTTGTTTATATATCTGTTTTTTGCTTATTATTACTAATGAAAATGCTCTGATAATTATTAAAACAATGAATGTACAATGATGTGACTATACCAAATACCATTAATTGTATACTTCAGATGGATTTTATGTTTTTTGAATATATATCAATAAAATTGATTTTAAAGACAAAGAAAATAGTGAAAATACATTTGCTACAAGGAAATACTTGTGCTATGTAAAGAGTAGACAATAGTTTTTCTTATTTTTTAAAATGAGAACTTTGTATATCAAGAATCTAAATGGGAAAACGGACTTGGCCCAGTGGTTAGGGCGGCCGTCTACCACATGGGAGGTCCGCGGTTCAAACCCGGGCCTCCTTGACCCGTGTGGAGCTGGCCCATGCACAGTGCTGATGCGCGCAAGGAGTGCCCTGCCACGCAGGGGTGTCCCCCGCGTAAGGGAGCCCCACGCGCAAGGAGTGCGCCCCATAAGGAAAGCCGCCCAGCGTGAAAGAAAGTGCAGCCTGCCCAGGAATGGCGCCGCCCACACTTGCCGTGCAGCTGACGACAACAGAAGCGGGCAAAGAAACAAGACACAAATAGACACAGAGAACAGACAACCGGGGGAGAGGGGAATTAAATAAATAATAAATAAATCTTAAAAAAAAAAAAAAGAATCTAAATGTATTATGAATTTTCATATGAAAAAAGTTTATTGGCAAAATGGTGAAGATCACTTATAGGTCTATGAGTTATCTTGAACACCTTCCGAGGTTTACTTTTCCCAAAGAGGTTTGCTTCATTTGTGTTGGTATTATGTTCAAAGCTTAGGATATTTTGTGTATCTTTAGAGTGCCCTAGTATTCTATTAATATCACAAAAATAAAATTAATAGTTTTTCAAATTGTTTTAGTTTATAAGATAAAGACCATGCTAAGCAAAAAGATGTAAGTATACCTGAGATAGGTTAGTGTTATAATTAAATGCAATTTAAACAATGAAATATGTGATTCATATATAAATGTATGCACGACTACTACTAGCCATAAAAATAAGCATTCACTAAAATAATGCCTGATATCTGACAAACACATAATCACAATGTTTGTATATTCTTTCCCTCATTTTACCTTCCCAACTGTCAAGAAATTCATCTTCCCCCCATTGAGTTCTGGTTCAGCCCTTAAAATAGTAATCTGTAGTTAAGGAACAAGGGGAGATATTTCTGATCATCCTTCCATTTTTCACAGGAAGAACTCGTTTGTCCGGTAAACAAGACTAAATGAAATTATCACTTCTGATGGTCTAGCCTCTAGCTAATACTACCGAACTGATTTACTACTTCAGTAATCTATTGCCACTAACAAACTTTCCCTAACTTAGTGACTTAAAACTACATTGATTTATCATGCTCACTGATTCTGTTGGTCATGGTTTGTTTCTGCTCTACCAGGTTGGTGGCTTCAGCTGGGAAGACACGAAGGGCTGGGCCTGAGTTTTGATATCTGGGGTTATTTTGCTTATATCTTTAGAGCCTGGATGAGAATGACTCAAAAGCTGAGTTTAGGTGAGAGTGTTGACTAGAGCACAATATTTAGTCTCTCTATATAGATTGATCTTCTCATATTATTGTTACTTCAGGATAGTTGGAATTGTTACATGGTACCTTAGGGCTGTGAATATGACAGCAAACAAGATAGAAGTTGTTTGACCTTTTATGACATAGCTTCAGAAGACATGTAGCATCACTTCTGCCATACTCTAATACTTAAAGCCATCAAAATATGCTCCTACTCTAAGGGGAGGGGTCATAGACCATACTTGTTAAGGGATACAAGTTAAAAATTTGACCATCATGGTTTAAAACCATGCATGTATTAAATTCTAAGTTCTGCTCCTCTTTCCTCGTGGGGTTTTCTGTGTATGTGTATATATGTGTGCATGCATGTGCAGTAAACCTAATGGAGTTGGCTGGGAAATATCTATTCTCTAGCTCCAATATTTTCCAAGGTCTATACTGGGAATGGATGAGTTCCAAGGTCTAGATTTGGGATGGGGAATGAGAATGATAAGTCCTGAAGAGCCTAATTTATTTTTCAGTTCAGTTCAGATTTTCTAATTAAGCTATACCAATGTTATAAGTTGAACTGAGTCCTCCCAAAAGACATGTTCAAATTATAACTTCTGGTCTTGTGAATGTGACCTTATTTTTAAATAGTCTTTGAAGATGTTATTAGTTAAGATGAAGTCAAACTGTATTATGGTGGCCCCAACCCAAAATGGCTGGTATCCTTTAAAGAAGGGGAGAAAAGGGTAGCAAAGGGGAAACACTATGTGACCACTGAGGCAGAGAACGAAGACCAAGAAATGCTGGCTAATCACTAAAATTAGGAATGGGTGAGGAAAGATTTCTCCCTACAAATGTCAGCTTTCGACTCCAGCACTGTGAAACACTACATTTCTATTATTCTAAGCCATCCAGTTTGTGGTACTTTGTTACAGCATCCCTAGCAAACAGAAACACCCAACAATAGAGGGGATACTGTAATTTAATATGACTTTCTTGGGATTAATTGGCACCCCTCAAATCTCAACAATTTCTCCAGAGCCATCAAGAGTAGCATTTAATCTTCTATTTCACTGATGTATAAAGTAAATGAACTTTGATTATGTAGTAACTGATCATCCAGGAACAGAACTGAGTTTCTGTGCCTCTTTAGAACCTTTCATTTAATATCCTCTCCTGTTTTAGGTAAGAAATTATGCATTTTGTTAATTTTACAGTAATCAAGGATTTCTGGGAGATTCCTGTCTTGTCATCCCTCATATTCCCTATAAGGCAGACAGTATTCACCACTCATGCAATCAACAAACAATTCCTAAAGGCTTCCAGTCAGCCAGACAACCACTTTGTCACAGTGATCTGGCTCTTTGAAACAAAAAGAAACATTATTAATTCAGAATTACTCCTTTACTTTCATACAACCAATAAGTTTAAGATACAGACTAGCCTTCACAAATGTCTAGATATCCATTCTAGAAGCAGAAATAAAATGTCATTGATTAAACAAAGAAAAATAACAACAATTATCTCAGAGTTTACATGTGTTTCCTTACTAAATTGAGGCGTTTGGAACTAAATGTAGCAGCAGTAGAAGATACAAGCAGCCTTTCCCTTATTATAGTGGTTAAGCACATTGCAACATGGAACAGACTCAGGAGTGTGAGCTGGCTCACTGTATGCTTAGCAAAATAGAATAAGGAGGATATTACATATCAGAGAGTCCATACTAATAGATTCTGTCTCTACAACTGCCCAGGTGGAAAGAGAAAAGGAAAACTCTGCCTGCTTGATAGATGTAATAATGCCTTTTGGAAATATCAATAAAGTACCCCTTGGGAAACCTGCAATGTTTGGAATGAGAGTGTGGTTATGAGGGTGTTGGAGAAGATAGAATTAGCTGGTTAAATATGAAACCAGATAAACATTATTTTGTTAAAGTGATTATAGAGCAACTTTCCCCCAACCAAGACTGGTGAATTATTTTGGAAACTAGGTTGAAAACTGGGTTATCCTATAATAAAATATCATCATAAACAATAACGAAAGTGAATGGTGGAAATAATTCTGAACTAGGAGTCAGAATTCTTTTCTTATTACTTCACTACTAAATATGTTACTTTTCTTCCCTGAACTTCAAAGATCTTTCCTATGAAATGAACATGTTGAAATAGAAATGTGGTTCTTAATTTTCTTGGAGATTGAGATCCTTTAGACAGTCTGATAAAAGTCGTCCAGGAGGATACAAACAAATATATGCTCACTGGAGATTAGACATATTTTTAACTTTAAAAAGGCATCAAATACCAACCTACCAGCTGAGTATTAAGTTTGGATTAAAATACATTATTCAGGTTGAAGGTTCTATTTGTTTTAAATAAGCATCAGCTATTAAAGCATGCTTTGGTGGGTAAAACAGAGAGGAAGATAGGATCATCACTACTGCTGCCAGTAAGATAATGTAAGGAGGTTATAAAAATGCAAATGCAACATGAGTGAAAAAAGCACATTATTGAAACAAAATAAATTACATAACATGTTATAGAAACAAAATGATAATGTCTGTAGTTCAGATATTATTGAAAACATGATCAAACTAGATTAAGCCCTATGGAAAAAATACTCCTGATTGAGTATTATGCTGGAAGAAAATTTCCGAGGAATAACAATGTGTAGTAATTTCAAGTAAAATTTTATTGATTTGGAGTGATTTAACAATAGAAACTCTTGGAAAGCAAGACTTGAATAGAGTATGAAGCTTATTCATATTTCACTTTTGCAATTCACTTGTGTGGTTCATTACATGTAAGTATGTAATTTTCCTCTATAAATCTCCAAGAGTTACTTAAAATGAATGAGGTTTTACTAAAAATGTTAAAAATTGTCAGAAAACCTTACTGAAAACAATTAGGTTCCTGCTTCTTTATTAGTAAAGCACCTTGGTAGGTCTAATTGATGTTCCACGTATTTGTCTGTTGACTGTCAGGCCCATGCTTGCCCTTTTGAATTCTCTTCTGTAACTTTAGTCCTTAAATGCTGTAAACCAAATTTTCTAGGTTACCCTGCTACCTGGATCCTTGTCACATTCTGCCAATGGAAAGAATTCAAACCAGATTTAAAAGCAGAAGAAAGGTGGAAGCCGTGTTGCTTTGCTGCTCCTGGGGGATATCTAGGGAAGCAGCAGCAAAAGTTCCTGTTGCTGGTTATAGTTGTGACTCTAGCAGCATTAGTAGCAGTGACTCAGGGATCCAGCAGTGTGGACGACAGAGGTTATAGTAACACAAGTAGCAGCAGCCAGCTAGTTTAGCTGTGGCAGTCGTGGTTTCTGCACAGAAGTAGCTGCTATAGTTCTGAATTGTATCGATGAAGGTACTACGTGTACTTGAAACAAATTTGTATTCTAGAATTATTGGGTACAGTTTTCTTTAAGTATTAATTAGGTCAAGATGGATGATAGTATTATTTGGGTCTGAATATTTTAAATGTTGTCTATTTGTTATATCAGTATCTGAGAGAGGTGTGTTAACAATCTTAATGCTGGTGAATTTTCTATTTCTTGCTTTAATGTTGTCAATTATTTACTTCACATATTTTGAGGCCCTGTTATTTGGAACATACAAACTTATGATTGTTTTGTCTTCCCGATGGACTGACCCTTTTATTATTATGAGTCTCTTCCTTTCTAATAATCTTTCTTAAAGGTCATTTCATCTGATATTAATATATCCATTCTTTCATTCCTATACTTATGGTTTGAGTGTTATGTATGCTTTCATATGTTTACATTAAACTTATCTTTATCGATGTATTAAAGGTACATCTTTTTAGACAGCACATAATTGTCTTAAATTTTTTTCCCAATCCGAGCATCTATCTTTGAATTGAGTATTTAGCTTATTATCATTTAACAGAACTGTTGATATGCTTGGAGTAATTTTACCATTTTATTCTTTGTTTTCTGTGTACCCTGTTTTTGTTCCTCCTTTTAGCTAAACATTGTTGCATTTTTCTTTTCAGTGGTTGCTCTAGGGGTTAAAATAGTCATCCTTAACTTTCACAGTCTTCTTAAATGCCAGATGCAGAGATCTGGGTCTATGTATTGACACACATTCTTTCGTTTTCATATGTATCCTGTCTATATGCATATAAGCTTTATAATGAAATGCTATATGTTTTGCTTTAAACAATCTATTTCATCTGAAAGAAATTAAGAGGAAAACAGTATTTTGTATTAACTCAGAATTATCATTTCTGATCTTCTTCATTCCTTCCTGAAAATCTGAGTTTTAATCTGTCATTACTTTTCTTTAGTTTGGAAGAAAAAATGTACACACCCCAGACATAGGTGCGGGCATGCTATAGGGTGAACAGTGTGTCCCCCTCTCCAGGGGTCTCTGGCTTTATTGGCTATCATTGGGCATTAAGGTTTATGATGATTGAAGTATTCAAAACAAAGCAGGGGAACTTTGTTAGGTAGTTTAATTTTTATGGGCAGCTGTCCAGTGGTGATTGGTTTCTGGCTACTGCTCTCAAGTAAGGCCTGAGTTGTTTGACAGTGATTGGCCTCTGACTACTGTCCTTGAGTCCTGCTGGAATTTGCTCTGTGAAGGGTTTATGAAAATATAGGAGTGATGTGGGAATTTCCTGTATTTCTCCTTTCTGCTGGGTGGACACTGCAAGCTGCATTCTCATAATTCGTTTGGGCATTCAGCAGGAACAAGCTGCCGAAGATGCTTCTACAGCCGATGGCTGAAGTTTTAGCATATCTTGTAGTGAAGTTTTACTACTGACAAATCATATAATATTACATTGTAAAAATATATTTTATCTTCATTCTTGAAGGATATTATATTATAAATTGAATTCCACAGTATTTTTCTCTTTCAGCAGGTTTATATGTTTTTTCATTGTATTCTGGCTTCCATTTTTGCTGACAAAAAGTTATCAGACAGAGAAATAATGGTTGCCTTGTGTGTAATTTTTTTTTTCCTCAGGATATTTTCAAGATTTTCTCTTTATCTTTGGTTTTCAGCAGTTTGATCATGTTGTGCCTTGACATTTTTGCTTGTTTTATGTTATACTGGTTAGGGCTCACTAAGCTTCTTTCCAAGACTCCAATTAACATGACTTGACTGCTCAATATTTTCCCCTCTTGACCTGAGGTCCTAGTTATTAATTCCCAATATTTTCTTCTCTATTATACATACTGGATGATAATTTCTCTTCGAGTTCACTGACTCTTCTGTCATCTCCATAGTGCTTTTAAAAACACTGAGTTGTTTTCAATTTCAGATATAATATTTTATTTTAATATTTCAATTTGATTCTGTTTCATTGTTTTTATTTCATCACAATCATATTTTCCATATATACATTAGCATGATTATAAAAGTTGTCTAAAATCACTATCTGCTAAGTATCTCTGTTGCCTTTTGTTCTCTCTCTAGTAAACTACAGCCCACAGGACAAATCCAGTCCTTCACATGTTTTTGTAAATAACGTTTTATTGGAACACACCCATGCTCATTTATTTGCATATTGACTGTAGCCATTTTACACTATAATGGCAGAGTTTAGTAAATGCAACAGAGGACAGAAGACTTGTGTCCCTCAAAGCCTAAAGTATTTACTGTCTCATCTTTTACAGAAAAGGTTTGCCAACCCCTGTCTTAACTCCTAGAAATTGCTCATTTGTCAGGTAATTTTGTATTGTATTCCAGACATTGTAAATGATATGTTGTGGAATCTCTGGTTTCTATTATGTTTCTCTAAAATACCTGTATGGTTTAGCCTCAAATTACCAAATAATGGAAATTTCTATAAAAGAAAAATCCTTCCATACTAAATGAGGATATCTCACATTTTATTATACTTCCTAGCTTCTCTGTAATATCTACCTTTTCCTCATTTTTGCTCCTGAAGGCCATGTAATATCAGATTGTCTCTCTTATATGCATTGGTTTAACTCAATGTGCTGGCCGCCCCCATTGTCCTTTAGTAGCTTTGCACTTTTCAGCAAGGCTCACTCAGTTTATACAGGACCCACACTTCCCATCACTACCTGTGTAATGGGATAAAAGGAAAGTTTGGTCTTGTGCCTTCAGTTCTTACATGAACCTCAAAGGTCATTTTTCTCCAAATAATTTCACTGAATATCTCTCTCCTTAGAACCCAAATATACACTCAGAGAAGCCTGACTGAGAAGTAATCATAAAAGCATACCCTGTGTTGTAATACAAATATATTGCCCTCTCTAAAAACAGCCCCTAATTCTTGTCTTTAATGTTACTATACTCTACCTTTACAAAGAATCTCTTCCCCCAAATGTGTTCATTCTTTCAGGGAAATAGATAGGAAGGAATCCATTTCAGTGATCATTTCAATATCCTTGGGTATGTTTGTATTTATTTTATGTACAAAGCACCTCCCTGTCTGGAACCTTCCAGGAATATAATTACCCCTACATGTTATAGAAATAATGTACAGATTATTGTGTTCTCTAGCACTCAACTTGGTCTCAGACTGCCTCCCTCTTCTCACAGCATTATCCCAGCTTCCCATATCAATGTATCTGCTAGAGAAAAAAAAAATCAGAGGAACTGGAATACTATTTCTAATTATTCCTCTTTTAGTAATCTTCCATAAGAATTGGTTGAATTAAAGATATATACCTAATACAAAGTCAAAATATAAGCACAGCTTCCTCAAACAGCTGTTAATTTATGCTATATATAAAAAATATTCATTGACTTAATTTTGAAGCAGGGAAAGGTTTCTGTTATGAATGTCATATTAGTATTCACTGAGTAATGTATAGAGAATGGATTTTAAATTGGCTACTGAAAATTTTATAATAGCTATAAAAAATTATCTGTATATGTATCTGTGCTGAAACCCCTTCTGAGAAACCTGTTTCATGAAAGCCGTAAAATCAGGAACCAGAGGTACTGAAATTTTGATACTTCTGTTTTTGCTCCAGATTGCGTGCATTTGGTTCTTTAACTTTTTGTATGCATTCTTTCACTTTTAGGAAGTTCTCTGGATATGGTGTTCCATTATAGGAATCACTAGCCTCATTAGGCTATTTAATTGTACTTTTTAATTTATTTTTAATTTATTGAAGTATATCACTCATACATAAACATACATAAACAAAACATGTATAATATTTGTGATCTTACAAAACAAACATATATAACATCAAAAAACATATATAACATCTCACCCTATCACCAATAACTTGCATTGTTTTTAATCCTTTTTAACTAACGATTAAAGAGCATTGTCAAAATATTACTACTAAATAAAGTATTTTTCCCCTAACCAATCCGATTATTATCTTTATTTCATTTAAATATGAACATACATAAACAATTAAGTGTATAGTAAAAGTTGTGAACTTACAAAGCAAACATGCATAACATCATATAGGGGTCCCATACATCAACCCTCCACCAACACCTTGCATTGTCATGAGACGTTTGTTAAAACCTATGAAAGAACACTGTCAAAATCTTATTACTAATCAAAGTTCTTATCTTACATTTGGTGTGTTTTTCCCCAACCCACCCTATTATTATTTTTTAAATATATTTTTTTATGACAGAGGTTGTAAATTCATAAAATTATCATGCACATGTGCAGAATTCCCAAACAATACCCCTCCATCAACACACCACAATGTGGTATGTCATTTGCTACCGATAAAATAATATCATCTGATTGTTACAGTGTACATTTGGCTCACATTGTCTGTACTGCTTCAGTATCACACAGTACATCTTTCACATAGGTGCAATAATATTATATTATTACTCCAAACCACAGTCCATAGGTCACTCCAGCTGTATTTTTCCCATGTTTCTCCACATTCCCAACACCCTGCATTAGTGATATACATTTGTTCTAGCTAACAAAGGACACTCTTGCATCTGTAACATCAACCACAATTCTCACCCATCTCTTGGTTTACTGTGCTATCCACTTCCTAGATTATTCTCAAGCATTCTGTCAATTGGCATTTACATACCTAAACTGCCATTTTTAGTCACATCCCCATTTATAAATTAGCTGTTACTCACTGTGTGTTACCATCCACTCTATACATTTCCACACTTTTACAGGAAACCTAATTAAAACTTCTACATACATTAAACATCAGTAGTCCACTCAGTCCTTCTCTTATCTTCTTTAAGAATCCACCACCTACCAGCAGGTCTTGAAAATATTTTCCAATAATTTCTTCTAGAAGTTTTATGGTTTTTGCTTTAATTTTAGTTTTTTTAGTCCATTTTGAGTTAGGTTTTGGATTAGGTGTGAGATAGGGGTTCTCCTTCCTTCCCTCAGCTATGAATGTCCAATTCTTTCAGCACCAGTTGTTGAATGGATTGTTCTGCCCAAGCGGTGTAAATTTGACAGGCTAGTCAAAAATCACTTGACCATACCTGCAAGGATCTGTTTCTGAACCATAAATTTGGTTCCATTGGTCTATTGTGCCTGTCTTTAGGCCAGTACCATGTTGTTTTTCCCAACTATAGGTAAGTATTATGATTTAAAGTCTGGAGATGTAGGTTCACTTTTCCTTTTTATGATTTTCTGGCTATTCAGGACTCCTTACCCTTCCAAATAAATTTAATGATCATGTTTTCAATTTTTTCTTTAATGCTGGTGGACTCTTTATTGAGATTGCATTAAATCTGTATATCAGTTTGAGTAGAATTGACATCTTAATGATATTTAGTCTTCCAGTCCATGAGCATGGAATGTTCTTCCAGTTATTTAGGGCTTTTTTGATTTGTTTAACATTGAGTTGCAGTTTTCTGAATACAAGTGCTTTACATCACTGGTTAAGTTTATTTCTGATTATTTGAATTTTATCTGTCATATTTTATTTTCAACACTCTTTCAACACTTTTAGTTTCTTTTATTGATATAATCTTCATTTCTAGACTCTCTTCCAGGCCCCTCTCTCCTGTCTTTCCTTTTCAGGCTCTAACACACCCTTTAGTATTTCCTGAAAATCTGGTCTCTTGGTTAGAAATTTTCTCAGTTTCTGTTTATCTGTGATATTCTAATTTCACCCTCACTTTTGAAAGACAGTCCTGCTGGATATAAGATTGTTGTCTGGAAGTTTTTTTCCTGCAGTATCTTAAATATATCAGACCACTCTCTTCTTGCCTCCATTGTTTCTGGTGAGAAATCAGCACTTAATCTTATTGACTATCCCTTATATGTTATGCATTGCTTTCTCTTGCTGCTCTCAGAATTCTCTTTGTCTTTGACCTTGACATTCTGATGAGTATATGTCTTGGAGTTGGTCTATTTGGATTTTTTCAGATGGGAGTATGTTGTGCTTCTTAGACAGGGATATCTATGTCCTTCAATAGGATTGGGAAATTTTCTACCATTGTTTCTTCAAATATTCCTTCTGCCCCTTTTCCCTTCTCTTTTCCTTCTGGGACACCCATGACACCTATGTTTGCATGCTGTTTGCTGTCATTTAGTTCCCTGAGACCTTGTTCAATTTTTTCCATTCTTTTCTTCATCTCTTCTTTTGTATGTTCACTTTCAGAGGCATTTCTTCAAGCTCACCAATCCTTTCTTCTGCCACATCAAATCTGCTATTATATGATTCCAATGATTTTTAAGTTCATTAATTGCACCTTTCATTCCCATAAGATCTGCTATTTTTCTATGTATGCTTTCAAATTCTTCTTTGTGCTCATCCAATGTCTTCTTAATATCCTTAATCTCTTTAGCCATTTCATTGAATTTATTAAGGAGATTTGTTTGAACATCTATAATTAGTTGCCTCAACTACTTTATGTCATCTGTAGGCTTATCTTTTTCCTTTAACTGGGCCATACCTTCCTGATTCTTGGTGTGGATTGTACTTTTTGGTTGGTGTCTTCACATCTGGCTTACTAGAGTATTTTTTCTGGGAGCAGTTTTTCTCTCTAGTTTAGGGATTCCTATCGTTTCTCCCTTCTGATTATGCAATAGGATTCAAGCAGATAGCTTGTGCTGTAAACTGTGGAGGGATTTCAGTCCACCTCACTTCCTCCATGCCAGGCGCAAAGTTAAGATGGCAGCTCCTGGCCTCTTTCTGACTTGGACAGGCTCAAACCTTAGCTTATCTCAGGATCATACTGTAGCACACTGAATTTCCTCATCATACCTGAAATTGGTACCTAACTGTCTCTTCCTCCCCCATTTTGGGGAAGTGGAGCTTTCAATTCCAGTCACAGAACTGCTCCCGAGGCGGCTTGTGCCTCCAGTGGAGAATGGGCACCCACCTCCATGGTGTGGAGCCTCTACTTACAAGTCTTCTCTGCAGATGGGCAGTCTCCTCCTTCCACTCCCACAAGGGCATTGCAGGATGCTCTTCTGGCCTCCTTAAGTCCCCAAACAGGTGCTTCACAGCTAGCTCCAGAGAGCTCTGGGTGTTTGCTAACTGCCCTTTAGCAGGGGCTGACTCTAGGAGCACCTTACTCCACCGCCATCTTGCTGGTGCTATTTAATTTTAAATCATTTTATTTAAATCAAACTAAAAATTGAGTTCTTCCATCACACTTGCCATATTTAAAGTGCTTATTCATCATCTGTGGCTAGAGCTACCACATTGGATGGAGCAGATATAGGATATTTCTATCATTGTAGAAAATTATGTCAGCAGGTCTGCCCTGGACCACCTCCTCCATAATACTTTAAACTTCAAACCAGACAATTCCCAAATTTCTGAATGAACCTCTCATGGTAGGTTAGCTTCTTTTTTCCCCAAAGTTTCACTGAAATTTCACTTCCTATTATATTTCTCTACTTAAGTTAATCTTTCTTTGACACAATATAGAATTCACATTTGCACGTAACAGCTTTTATAATATTTGAAAATATTTATTCTTTTCTTGAATCTTTTCAAGTGATTCTTAAATAAACAAGTTTTCCAAACCACCCCCCATTTTGGCCAAGCTCAACTACCCATATTTTAATGGTCAAAATTCTTAAATTGCAACTCCATACCATTAATTTAACTGTGATTTCATGTTTGTTGTGACTAAGTAGCAGGAAACAGCATATCATGTTTTTTTTTCTAGACGTTGGACCCATTTGCTGATATTAATGCATATCCTAAAGCAAAACTGAGAAAGGAAGGAGGGATATATAAAAGCATAAATCCTTAGACAATTATACCACATTAATATGCTTCTTTTGGGGATGACGGGGTTTATCAATGAAAAGCAGTAAAAACCTAAAACTCTCTCATCAATCTTTGGTAAAGGATGTCATAGAACAAGTCAAATGGTCTATAGTACATTTTATTTACTTAATTTTGAGTCTCAAGGCTAATAATGCATGTAAATAGAAGAGCTAAAAGAGAAAGTGGCAGGTTTCAACAATCAGAAAACAGGAAAGATTTTAAGGTTTTTGCTTTGGAATTTTATTTGTTTGTTCCATTATCCCTCTCTCAATTATAATGAATTATTTGCTTACATGACATAACATTATTTCTATATTGTGACTATATTGTTGATTGCTGAATTGTCAGCACGAAATCCAAGGTTTGACATATAAAAGTGCTTCAAAATATTGTTTGAACTCATGGATTAAGGGATACTTAATGGAAGAAAAAAATAACACTTATTGTGCTTTCTAATCCTTTCAAAGTACAGTTCCTCTTCTCTACCATATAAGAATGATTTTTAAAATAAACAGAGGAAGGAATAATGAATAAGCAAAAGTCTTAATTAGGTAGCATGGAATGGAAAAATAATTGTAGTAGTGGAAATAAATAAACACTTTTTGTTTTGAAATTAGTTACTGGGAATAGAAGTACTCCTGGTTCAAAATCAGAATGGCTTTAGACAGTGATGTTTTATCTTTCTGTTCTCTTGTTCAACAGAATAATTTAATATAATATCTCCATTGGAGGTATTCATATCACTACTGTGATGGTTACACTAATATGTCAACTTGGCAAGTAATTGTGCCCAGTTTTTGGTCCAGCAATCACTGGACTAATGGTTACATAAGGGCATTTATAGACTTCAGTCATCAGTGAGTTTACTGCATAGATAGCTAATTACATCTGTAGATTGTCATCAGCAGTTAGTAATTTTTTATTTAATCAGTAGAATGCCTTAAAAGGAGAAGATTCTAGCATTCAGGAAGAATTTCCCAGTTTATCTCTGGACAACCAATGTCTCCCAGAAACTCATCAAGGACCATCATTGGATTTTCATTGGAGCCCCTAGTTTGCAGCCTCCCTACAGAACCTGGACTTGTTCATCCCCATGGTCACATAAGAGAATCTTATAAATCTCAATCTCATATATTTCATACTATTTACAGATCTCTCCTATTGATTGTTTCCCAAAAGAATGCTGACTAATACAACTACCAAATCTTTACTTCTCATTATGATTAAGTGATTTTTTAGGCTACTTTAAAAAGCGAACAAAAAAGCAAAAAACTGCACATTTCTATTTAATAATTGTCAAATATTGAGACTATATCAGGTCCATTGTCCTGAACAATGGTGAGTGATGAATGAAAATTTCAAATTCTTAACTAGTCTCAAAAGAATCTACTATTGTCAAAGGACAATTGACTTCTATTTACCAAGGTCAGTTGATCTTAAAATGGCAGAGTCCAATATTGACAGCTGAATTTTGAGTTCCTATAAACCTATTAAAAAATTCAACTCTTTTGACATTATACACACACACACACACACACACACACATTATTTATACATTTTATTCTTGTAATTATGCTGTAGTATTTGCAAAGTGCATGTTTTATTTTACCTTCCAGAACATTGGTTGATCAAGCCAGTTATTTTAGAACTGATCTTAAGATGTTTTAGTAGATGAAAATGAGCACTACTTGTTGTTTATTGTGAAATAAAGTCTTCAAAGGTTGCTTGGCATTGAGCATCACTGAGGTCAATTTCATGATTGCATTAATTTCTTAAGGTATTTGAAATTAAAATAATGGCCCATGTTGTTAAGTTAAATGGTTATTCATTGAGTTAGATTTTCTTCTCCAGGAATTTCTAAAGTATAATGTTTTTTTTCCTGAAAGTTTGTGATGCTAGGAGAAGATATATACCCCAAAAGATACTATCATTTGGTATACAATCTAAAAATCAAATACTCTATAGAACGATACTATATTTTCCAAAGATGACCACTTTAATACATCCCATCCAACAAGCTCTTCTTACAGTATGAAGCTGACACTCCTCCCACACAGTAGTGATGCCTTTGAAACTGAGCTGTCTTTTGTGACCACTTTGATCATAGAATATGGCAGAAGTGGTGAAGGCTATATTATATATCTGCATTCATTTCTACCTTTTGCTCTTGGAACACCCACCATATGTTCCTCGAAGATGCCAAGTGGTCATTTGAAGAGGCCACGCCACAGCATTTCAGTGAGGTCTCAGACAACAGTTACCATTAGCCCTCAGACACGTGAGTGAATGGGTTTGCAGATGATTCCAGACCCCAGAAAATGAGTCCCAGACTTTGAGGTAATTCAGCTGATATTATTATCAAATTTTACCTAGGTTCTTGACTATGCTGCAAAAATGAATTTCAAGAGCATGCCAGGTGAGTTAGGTCAGTAATTTATTCAGATAGGGAGGGAGGAGAAATGGGAGAAAATAAAAGAGCAGGGGTCCCAGGTAGACAGGAAGGGGGTGAAAAAGGATAAAGAGGGCTGATTCCCCATTACAGATTATAAATTCCCCATTATAGATTATAAATGCCCCATTATAGATTATAAATCCCCAGGTTTACTTGTGTGACCACATGGCAGAGGAAAAATGGTAAGGGCGGCGCCAGTGGGCAGGAATGGGTCCAGCGGCAAGAAAGCAGGGCAAGGGTGTGCTCAGGCCTGGCAGTTTGCTTTATAGACTATTAATTATTCCACCCCTTTGCTAAAGTCAGGGGAGGGGTTCCAGCTATTTGCTGTTTTGATTGATTACCCCACACATCAATCCCTTAGTGAGGACCCAATGATAAAGACCCTAGGGAACCTCTTGGGCTTTTCTTTGCATCCAGATGAAGTCTTTGTTCTGGATAGCAGATTCCTGGGCATGGGGGGGTCTTCCAGCAGCCATCTTGGGGATTACTGATGTCCATGTAGACTCACTGCCAGGTTCCATCCATCTACTAATATCCTATCTTACTAGCCTGCATCATTCCCCCCTCAGAGAGTTTTACACCTTTAATCTTAAAAGGGTGCTGAAGGAAGATGATCTTTTTTTCTGTAGCTACTTCCTGCTTGTTAGGGGCTGTAGACTCTAACTGACAAGATATAGAACTCTCTGGCTATTCTATCTTGACTGGAGGAAGACAGAATTGGCATCCTGTATGAAGCTGGATGAAATCCCTAATTGGCTAACAAGATGTTGATCCTGGAAGAAAT
This sequence comes from Dasypus novemcinctus, assembly GCF_030445035.2. Classification (NCBI taxonomy): domain Eukaryota; kingdom Metazoa; phylum Chordata; class Mammalia; order Cingulata; family Dasypodidae; genus Dasypus; species Dasypus novemcinctus. The sequence goes on from NC_080683.1 coordinate 21,259,812, forward strand.
AAATTTAATTAGAATTTTGAGACTATATGGTTCCACTAAGAGGACACTGGACCACAGGAGTAGAAAAGGTTAGGTGAGTGCAAAGACTGCATTTTTCTAAAATTGATGGCAAGGAATATTCTTTCTTCAGTAGAATGGTAAGGGGTATTGCCCTTTGTAGTTAAGGTACAGGAGATGAAAACAAACAAGGTTTTTTAAAGGGAAGTTTGGTTTGTTCTCCCTCTAGCAATAGGCATTTGGGCTAGAGCTACAGGGAACAGCTGATGTTGACACAGATAGTACTTAGCTTTTTCTCTTGGGGAGGTATTTCAGGCCATCCAATGACTGGCACCTGTATGACCTATCAGGTGTTTCTGGTGAGTTGATGCTTTCTTGGACAACTGGTTTCACTCAGGATTAGTGCTCCAAGTTGGACATATCTTTAATTTTAATAAGGGCTAGGAGGGAGACTTGGGCTAAGCACATTCATTAATTACTTAGAAAATGAAGTTTACCAGGACTTTTAACATATTTAATGTTTTCCTGCCCATGATTTAGAATAGAAAAGAGAACACTATAATCATCAGGCATATATCTAGAACAGGATAAAAGTATAGTACTTAATACTAATTAATGTACTGCTCAATGCATAAGTTTCTCTTTGAGCTGTAGTTAATAGATTTAATTTGTAGGTTTGCAATACCTTATATGATATCTCTCCATGGGAGCAGGCCATAATGCCAATTTGTATTTAAGTTCTACTTACAGTACTCTGGTGATCATGGCTCCATTTGGTATGTTCTTCACACAGTGAGCAAGCCACGGCACTGTTGATCTGAGAGAGAAGCTAAGAAGGTAGTTTCCAGTATTTCACCAGCCTGGTGCGTAACACTCTTTGGCACTATGAACAGTGCCAGTCTAATGGTGATATTCATTTTACGTTTGGCATATTGAGCCACTGTTGGCTGCTGCAGGAGTTTGAAACTGCAATGTAGTTTCCATTGACTTCAGGAGCACAACCAGAGATGTAGTGAATACCTTTATTGTTTTAGGGGTCAGTGACTAACTGGCCAATAACTCATATGGAGAGGCAACCTGCAATGTATTCAAGGCCTGGTTCGAATGCACAATAGTCTGACAATGCTGAAATCTGTCCCTTGATTTTTTTATATACCTGTTAAACATTTCCAATGCAGTGTCACATATCAAATGAACTTAACTTTTCAGTATTTTGCTTTTTACTTCTACACTTTTACCATGAAGATGTTAATTAGCAGGTATTTTACCTTGGAAGTAGAGGAAAAACTTTTCCCATTTTTAAAATGAAAACTGAAGATTTCCAATGGAATCCAGGCAACTTTTCATTACCGCTGCTTGAATATTCACATTGAGGTGACTTTCAGACAGATTTTATTGCTATGAAGTTACTTTTTGCCATTAACATTAATTTAGGTTTCTGGTTAATAATGGCATCTTAGAACTAGTTATTTAAATGCTTTAGTTTAGAAGATGCTTTTACAAACTCTTTATATTTGACCACAACCACAGACTGGCTAATTTATCTTAGATTAAATGCATAAAGATTATTTTATGCATTTAAGAGAGGCCCCTCTACATTTCTTTAACTTAATTTCATTAAATGTGAACTTAGAATTTTCATCATTTGTTAATTTGATATTATTATCTTGATGTATGAAGGTACAAACTGAGCAAATAGGCAGACATGAATAGTTTGACCCAGAAACAAAGCTTAGTGACTTAAAACTTTCATTTTTTCAAAACAAATTTAATTGTAAAATAACATTTGAAAGATTTTCTTGAAGACTTTTTCTTTAATTTGCATTATGACCATGCAGTTTTGCACAAGAATTTTGTTTCTTAACAAATGACTTATAACTAAAATATCCCCAATGTTTTAATACAATTTTCTTTTGCTTCAGAACTTAAATATTTTACTTTGATTTTAGCAGACTTTGGAAGAGCAAGACTAATTCTATGTATATTCACTGAAGCTATTGAAGCCTTAGGGAAACTGGTTTCTCTCATGAATTGCCACTTTTAGGAACCCAGACAGTCAAGGCAGGAGGCTTCCTTCACTTCCCGGTGCTTGGAGATAAAAAGGCTCCAGTGGCTGCTGAACTGGGAGAATGGACATTCAAACCCATGAGTCAAGAATTCCACCAGGTAGCAATTTAGTTCACACTTGGAGCCATGAGAGAAAGCATGGTTACTAATACCAATAGGACAGGAGACAGAGATGTCTCAAGTTTCCTTTCCCCTGAGCTACAGGGGCAGAAGCTGTTTTGAAATGATCATAAGCAAAGGCAAGTGGTGAGGCTAGGCTTGAAGTGACCATAAACAAAGGAAATTTCATTTAGAATTTACACTTACAATAATAAGTTCATGCTAAATCCATGCAGTTATTATCCTTCTGCTGTTTTATAATATAAATGCATCTATAAATGATTTTAACTCTTAGTTACTGTTTCTAGTAAGTTTTTACCTTAAGGAGGTTACCTTTATTAACTAAGCCACAAGAATTTTATTAGTAACAACTTTGTGAAGTTTTTCTGCTTTTCTAGTAACTGAATTACTTTTGCTTGTCATTTATGCATTAAATCCACTAGCAAGACAGTATTGACTCTTAAAGGCTCATTTTCAGGTTACCTTTCACCATTATCCAATTTGTAACAGGTGAACATCAAATCTGATTTTCTAGGCACAAGCAAACTGACAAAGTTAAATACGGATTTTAAAGTTGAACACAAGGTTATGCACAAATTAAAACAGAGAATTTTAAACCTTTAGCATCTCTAGGAACTTTTTTACCTTAATTGATGGCACATGAGGGTTTTTTATCTTGAACACTAATTGCATGACTGAGTTTAAACTGAGAAGTTTGAGGTTTTTTCCTCATTTCTTTAAGAAGACACAATATGAGGATTCTAGGTCTTAGATTTATCTGTTCTTTTTTCTTACATGGTTTAATTGGAATTCAGGGTTCTATGCAGAGGCTGCTCTTGGCTATACTGTGGCCATGTGGATCAGCAGTAGGCAGAATTTCCTGATTCCTAAAAGACTTGTATGGGGAGTTTGCTGGTAGGCTAGAGACTGCATCCACAACTCTAGGAAGAATAAAAACGCACCCTTTAGTTGACCGTTCCAGTGTCCCAGAGTTCTAGCCTGACAATTCTCCACTCCACACAACTTGGAGCTGACACCCTGTCTCAGCATCGTGAGAATATTTATTTTCAGGGTGTAACTGACCCATAAGCATCCTTGTGGGCAAGTCTTGGGGATATCTGATTCTGGATATCGGATCAATGAGCCTAGGCCAACTGGGAGGCCTGAGCAGTGGTCCCAAATCAAAGCACCTGAAATGTTTGTTCCAGGAGATATTTGGCTGCTCTCTGGATGGATGGACCCAAGGAATCGGGGCCATTCAGTTTCCCTCTTCTGGTTCTTGGCACCCCCACTTTCCAGGGTCCAAGACCAACTGACCCAAACAGCATTCCTGAGTTAAATCTTAGGAAATGTTTGGCTGCTCTCTGATTCCTACCACCCCAGGGAATCACAGAGCCCTTGCTGCCAGGCATTCCAGGGCAGTCCTGGACTTGGGAGACAGGCTGATTGAATTTCAACCTGAATCTGCCAAGCCAAATTGTGCTTCTTCCTCCTATCCTTCCAGAATTTTTAAACACAGTCTTTGCTCTTATGAGTTTACTGTCTGATAGTTTCCCAGTTAAACCAGCCATCAAAAGGCCATTAAGTGATTAGAGGTTAATTGTTTTAGCTAACAGGCTTTGGGTTCCTGAAGCAATAGCTTACTTGCTACACAAAAGCACTTTTCATGTTCACAGTTTTTAAAAACAGACCAAAGTATCCTAACACAAACCTGCAAAAAAGAAATTCAGTAAAAAGGTAAAACATGGGCAAAGGTTAGAAATTGCAAGGATATCCTGGCTGCCCTGGGGAAGGGAACTCCCACGGCCTCCATTTTGGCTCTGCCTACCTCCTTCTTACTTCCTTCCCCAGGTAGCTGGGTGTGGTCAGATAAGGAAGCTGCTTGCAAAGACATGGACCTGGTGGGAGGGGTAAGCCCTCAGCTCTTTGGTTCTCCATCACTGCCATGCACCTTCTAGGGGAGAGGGCAGGAGAAGGCAAAAGTCACCAGCACTGAGGGCAGAGCCTCCAGCTGCTAAAAGGGCTTGAAAGAGCAGAGCAGTTAACTCATGTCCTGCGCCCCAGCCCTCCTGACTGGGGTTAGATCTAACAAGGCAGAGCATGTAGCACAGACACAGAGAATTCCCAAGCCCCAACCCCTTCCCTCCCAGGATTACATCCTGTGAGGGATCATAGGCAAACCTGTTTAAAATAGAGAACCAAAGGAAGGCATTAAACAGACTGTAGGCCATAGTTTCACTCACCAATAAACTTCTGGACTGGCTCACCAAATATGTTACCGGATTTTATCTAGGTTCTTGGCTATACTGCAGAAATGACTTTCAAGAGCACGCCAGGTGAGTTAGGTCAGTAATTTATTCAGGTAGGGAGAGAAGAGAAATGGGAGAAAATAACTGAGCAAGGGTCCCAGGTAGACAGGAAGGGGGTGAAAAGGGATAAAGAGGGCTGATTTACAAACTGCAATTCCCCATTATAGATGATAAATCCCCAGGTTTACTTGTGTGGCCACATGGCAGAGGAAAAATGGTGAGGGTGGCGCCAGAGGGCAGGAATGGGTCCAGAGGCAAGATGTGTGGGGTAAGCAATCAAAACAGCAAACAGCTGGAACCCCTCCCTTGATTTTAACAAAGGGGTGGAATACTTAATAGTCTATAAAGCAAACTGCCAGGCCTGAGCCCACACATCAATCCCTTAGTGAGGACCCAATGATAAAGTCCCTAGGGAACCTCTGGGGCTTTTCTTTGCATCCAGACAAAGTCTTTGTTCTGGATAGCAGAATCCTGGGGGTGGGGGTCTTCCAGCAGCCATCTTGGGGGTTACTGATGTCCACGTGGACTCTCTGCCAGGTTCCAGATCCATCTATTAATTCCCTATCTTACTAGCTTGCTTCCAAACTGCATGGAAAAGAGGAGAACTTTCCCTGCTGATCCCTGCCCTAATCACAGATTTCTGAGAAAATAAATTTTACTTTTAAGCCATTAATTTTGGGTGAGGTGTTTTATGCAGCAACAGATAATCAGAACAGATATTTTTATTTGGTTTAAGAACATAAAGGATACAACTTATTTTTCTAGATTTGCTTTATAATATTTAAATATAGACTATAAAAACATCTATCTGGTGAATATATTGTATTTTTGGGAAGTGTACATAAACCATAATTAATATGGAGAAAAGTATATCTCTATGTTTGGAAAATATATTACAACCCAAATGTTAGGGGAAATAAATCCTACTTTATTATAGAGGTGTTCCTCCATTTATCTTAGGTGTTTCAGAATGTTAAATTTAAACTCAAATAGGGATAACTAAAATTCTCTAAGGAGAGGTTTAACATCCAAATTATATCATGTCTCTTTATCCTTATTTTACAAAATCATCAAACTCTGCTGGCTAAAGTGATAATGGCATAGAATGGCACTGACCAGTCATTATAAACTAATTAGAAAATAGAGCCAGATACAGAAGAAAAAAAAAATTGTTTGGTACCTTGAAAAAATAAAGAACATGTATTTTTAGTAGTTTCGTTTATGCACCCAGTGGAGAAATTGAAATTTGCCTTTGGAGTCAATTCTCATTTTGTTTTAAACTCAGTCCCTTTGGTGAACCCTTCAGTTATGCATTCAAATATCTACCATTATTCTTGTGAAATTCATGAATGCACAAATGTCGTACAAATGCAAATATTTCAAACTGAGACATTGTTTTCTATTTAGTAGTGTAAATTTGGTGTAACTGTGACAGCAATATTCCAGATTATTCTCTTATGTTGTCAAAAAATGAATGAAACTTCTGGATACTGTGAAATATAACTATAATTAAGATGTTTCTGTCATGGGGTACTAATTGATACAATCAGGGTATTGGGAAATCTTTTATAATGGAAAGGATATCCCACTAACAGTTATCCTTAGAAGACCTTAAACTTGGGGATGGACATAAAAAGAACTAATTTAACTAGAAGAGGAAACTTTTTATTCTGAGGATTAGGGAAAGTTAAACTAGGACTCAGATACAGTGATAGGGAAGGATGCCCAGTGGCAGAGATGTGTTATCAAATGAAGTAGAAACAGTTCAGAAATGGGCAAGTTGCTGAACCGGCAAAGGATTCTGGATTTAGACTATGGAAGTTTTAGAATGATTACTTCTAATAGCTGTTTTATTCCCATTATATTATCTGTTTTATTTCCTTTATGCCAAATCTTTAATGAAATATATATTATGTATTTTTACATATTTAATTGCAATGGGGAAATTTTTTTTCCCAGAATACCTATGGATTATGTAGAATCATGTCCTTAATGTGGAGACATTACTTTCTGAGTCACCACTAAGTTTGAATGAATAATTTATATTATCCTGGCACCTATTGAGTACACCTAAATTCTGAGTTTTTCTTTCTGTATTCTGAGTAACACAGCGTAATAATAACAACTCAAAATTTTTATGGTTTAAGGAAACCACAATTCCTTTAAGAGGCTGGCTTATAAAGGGAAGAGCTGCCGTTTATAGAAGGGCAGCCAAAGAAAATAACAGCAATGTCAGGCATGCAATAACTGAATGCCATTTCTCTTTACCTTTCCTCATTGTAGTTGGTGAACATGGATTGAAACCAACTAGAGCCCATTCTCACTTCACTACGGAAGCCAAGCAATGCCCTCTGGTTCTGTTATTCACCTACTCAAATAAATTTCTTCCTTTAATAGAGCAGTTAACAGGACTGCTTTACTAAAAAGGGGTTCAATAAATAGGCTTATGGCTGCTTAGAAGTCATCAATGCCTTGTACCTTGTCCACCTAATTGTAGACACATAATAAATGTGTTAATTGACTAAGGAGGTATTTATTAAGCACATACTTTCTGTATAGAATATATAGTATAAGATCCTAAGAATGAAGATGGAGGTCTTTTCCTTCTTTCTAAACCTCAAAATGCCTAGCTCCTCAATGAACTTATGAATCAATTAAAAATAAAATACAAGTAAGTTAAATAACCAGATCCTTATTATGAAGAAGCTAGTGAGTGGCAAATAAAAGTGCCAAATAAGTTGTGTAGACTGGGCTTTCTAAACTCTTTTATGGCAAGGCACATGGAAAACTCTATTTGTATACCAGTTAACACCTACCCATTCCACAGGTAACCATATGTCCCATTTTCAGCATACTGTTTGGGAAGCTCTCATTCTGGACACAAGTGTTAGATGCTTTTATGGAAAAGAGAAATAGTTGAAATATTTAGAATAATTTTATATTATAAAAGTTCAGTGAATGGTGGTGAGAAAATTGGATCTCCATATGCAAAAGAATGAAGGTGAATACTACCTCACGTCATATACAAAAATCAACTCAAATTGGATCAAAGATCTAAATATAAGAACCAGAACTATAAAACTCCTAAAAGACTTATGCAAGTGCCTTCAGGACATCGTGTTGTGCAAAGGTTTCTCAGACTTCATACTCAAAAAAGCACAATCAAAAAAAAAAAAAAAAAGAAGAAGAAGAAGAAAGATATAAAGATAAATGAGATCTCATCATATTAAAAATTTTTGTGCATCCAAGGAGTTCTTGAAAGTAAAACAAGCTATACAAAGGGATAAAATATTTGGAAAATATATCTGATAAGGACATAATATCCAGACTATATAAACAAATCCTTCAATGCAGCAAAAACAAGAAAATTTATCCAATTAAAATATCATCTAAAATTTGAATAAACAATTATCCAAAGAAGATCTACAAATGGAAAAAACAACAACAACAAAAGGAATATACAAGTGTTGGGTGTGGCAAAATATGTTTTTAATGTTTTCCCCATTTTCTACTAGAACCCTTATCATATGAACCACAATTATTTTAAACTCCTGATCTGATAATCCCTAAATCTCTCCATACCTGAGTCTGGTTCTGATGCTTACCTTTCTCTTTGGACTATGTATTTTTAGCTTTAAGTATGACTTACAATTTTTTGTTTAAAGTAGGATGGGATGTATTGGGTAAAAATAAGTGAGGTAAATAGTACTTTAGTATGAGGCATTATGTTTATCTGGGTAGAAGTTAGGTTGTGTTTACTGTTTGCTGTAGCTGTAGGTGTCAGAAGCTAAAATTTATTCTGATATCCTTGTTTTTGTAATTGCTATTGTCATTGGGTTTCCCTACAGACTCCCTAAGGACTCCAACTTAAAAAATAGTCTGAGCCTTGCAGTTCTTTTCAGCTGTAATTCCCTGGGGGGATGGGAAGTTTTCTATAATCCCATGATTAGGACATAGTGGGGGTTTACCCTATGATTTTAATTCTCTGATGAATCTAAGAGTTGTTGATTTCAGTTTAATTTTTTTTCTTGGTGCAAGGACAGAACTTCTAAGCTCTTTGCTGTAGTTTTACATCCAGTGGCTCAGATTGATGGCACCATTTGGGAAGTCAAATAGAAGAACTGATTTGTATGCAAAAAGGATTAGTTTATTTATGATTTGACTTTGTAGAGATAGTAAAACTCAAAGTGGGCAGAATGTGATCATTTGAATTTAGAAATGGTAAAGGGAATGGAAGAGGATATACATTTGGGAATCATCTATATAAATAATAGTCAAAGCCTTAGAATGAATGACTTTTATAATGGAAAAAGTGCAATGAAAAGTTTAGATGGCCAGAAGTTGCATTGGAAGAGGTCACAAAAAAGAAACATACATGTATCAAGAAGCATAGATAGAAGTATCCTGCTGCAAAAAGTCAAGAAAAAGGACAGGGAAGAACAATGAATAAAGGAAAGCTACCTGACCTGTAGGCCATTCAGTAACGGAAAAATTGTGACAAAGATTTACAAAGCATGGCATACTTTCACTAAACAAGTTTACACTGTCACCCAGTGTCTTGTATGATAAATAACAAACACATGGAGGAATTATTAGGTTTGAAGGTTAAGTCAGAATAGTAACACATTTTAAAACATAGAGCACAACTAATGTGATAGTTAATGAACCAAATAACAAAGGGAAAAATCCTTTATTTTATGGTTATGATTCCAAGGCTTGGAAGTTTTGCTATATACTCTGTGGGATGTCTGATAAAACACATGTCCCTTCCTGTTTCTTGAACATCTGCTCCCTGTTTTTACTTCTTTTGGAGAAACTATTTCTAATGTAATAATAATAAAAAAGAAAATACTAGCTGACATATTGAACATTTGTTTTATGTCAGGTATTTTTCAAGCACTATTTAATATATGATCTTTACAACAATCCTAGCAAATATGTGCTATTACCATGCTTTTTCAGATGAGGAAACAAATAGAAAATTTATATTGCTTGTAAATTAGATCACACATTTAGTAAGTGGTAGAAGCATAATTTATAACCCTAGGTAATATTAGCCTACCAATGCTAATCTGCTATGCTGTGGAAGTGGGAATTCACAGTGAAGTCTGAATACAGTATTATTCACATTACTTCATTCCTTAAATGGAAAATCCTTACCAAAGCAATAACAAAATAGCTATTTTAAATTTGAAATAATATTAAAGCACTGATTACAAATGAATGAGGGGAGTATTGGGACAAAAAGAAATTGCATTTTCTAAACAATACAAAACAGCTGGAGGTAACTGAAAAAAGAATTCACGCTGAATAAATGCATGGGAACCAAATATAGAATGAGAAAACTGACGGAAGGATAAAGACATGTAACCCTGCATATGTGTACGTAGAGACAAGATACTTCAGCGGTGGCGTGCCATATCATATGTCTCAGGAAGAATGTGAGGCAGAGCCTCGGACCAGCCACCGGAGCAGGAGAAGAACACTGCCCAGGTCCTGGTCCAGTACAGTCAATCCTTATTATTCTTGAATCCCATATTTGCAAATTTACCTACTCAGCAAAATTACTTTGCAACTTCAAAAATCAATACTCAGGATATTGTCCCAGTTATTTGCAGACGTGCACAGAGTAGCAAAATATTTGAGTCATACATCCCCAGTGGAGGTCAAAGAATGTCATACTCTTCCTCTTGTTTTAGCTCTCTGTAAACAAGTGTCCTTTTAGAGGAATATGTAGTGCCACATTTTTTTCATATTTTTATGCTTTTTAATTGTTGATTTTGGATTTCAAAATGGTCCCCAAGCATAGTGCTGAAGTGTCGTTTAATGTTTCCTACCATAAGAAGATTGTGATATGCCTCACAGAGAAAATACATGTGTTAGATAAACTACATTCAGACCTGAGTTTCAGAGCTTTTGGCCAAGAGTTAATGAATCAAAAATATATATTATGAATTATACTGCTATTAATATTGGTGTACCCATACCTGTTTGAGTCCCTGCTTTCTCAGGTGTCCATCAACAATACTGTATTCTAATTTTACTATTCATTTAAATGGATAAAGAAAATGTGGTATATACATATGATACAAATATTATCTAGCCATAAAAAAGAATGAAGTTCTGATGTATTCAACAACATGGATAAACTTTGAAGATATATTGAATGAAATAAACCAGACACAAACAGATATTATATGATCTCATTTATATGAATATATAGGATATACACATTCATAGAGACAGATAACAGATTACAGGTTACCAGGGGCCAGAGGGCAAGATAAGGACATGTCATTGCTTGATGGATGAAGAGCTTGCTTGAGATGGTGAGAAACTGGGGTAATGGATGTTAGTGATGGTAGTAAAATATTGTGAATATAATTGATACCACTGAATTATACATGTGACTGTGGTTAAAATGGGAAATTGAGTTTTACATGTTACTACAAAAAATTTTATATACACATGAATGCACACATTTATTATATGATGTCTTTATACAGAATCACACATGAAACAAAGTTATGCAGTTATTAGTTGACAAAATGTTGTAACCACAGGCTCACAAGTACCTTACCCTGTATTTCTCCTAGGAGCAATTGTTCAATAGTTGCTAATTTAGAATTTGTGGCAACTTTATAAAATATAACTACCACAAATCATGAGAATTGACTACTCCCATAAATTCCACGTCATTCCTTCCTATCAGGCTTCCATACTAAATCAATTCCAACCTATCAAAATAAAATTGATGATTTCCTTGGTCAGCTTAAAATTTTGACTTATTTCCTTCCACCTGCCTGAAAAACACATTTTAAATACCCAAGTATGGTGCGTCCCTCTATTTGGAATGCCCTTTCCCTCTTTATCCTATAAGATTCCTATTAATTTTTCACAAACCAGCTTAAATGTAATTTATTAAATAAAACCTCATCCCACTCCCCAGGCTACTTTTCACTTCTCCTGTGGTTTACACTGTGTGCATCTCTCATGAGGTTATTGTGCCAATAAATAAAGTAATGCATCTGAAAGAACTATGGGGAAAATGTGTCATATGTACATATAAGCAGAAGCAGATCTGTTGACAACTGATGAGACAGTATTTTTTCCAAGTCAGGGAAGAGAGGAACTGTGGTGGTTGGGTGGTCAGAGGTACTGCACAGAGCAGACCCTAAACAACATGTGAGAAGAAGCACACCTGCCCTGTCTGATATAGAGCCCTCTACACAAACTCTGTCCAATAGATACACAGACTGTGTGCCACATATGGGATTTTAAATGGTTTGATAGTCACATTTAAAAAGTAAAAACAACTATGTGAAATCTAATTAACCCAATATATACAAAACATTATTTCTACATGAAAAAAACATGTAAATGATATACTTTATATTCTTTATTTTATACTAGGACATGGAATCATGTCTGTCTTTTATTCTTACAGAACATCTAAATCCTGACCAGCTACATTTCAAGTGCTCTGCAGTGTGGCTAGTGAACAGTGCAGCTAGAGATGGTACAGGTAATTTCAGATTATAAAGGCATACATACAGTATTCCCTTTGTTTAGCAATTTGCCTAGAGCTCCACTGAATGTCACCTCTCTCCTAAAAATGCCTGTCCTACATATTAAAATATTACAGTGTTGAAAAATTAGCTTGATATTATTCCAAACTGAATTTCTCAGATTCATTGAATAAATCTCCATTGTCCTCTAACAGTATTCCTTCATCGTAGCAAATATAGAGTCGGTTTGTTTTGAAAATCTTCACTTAGGCTTCAGAGCTGTGTAATATGGTAGCCCATAAACACGTGTAGATATTTAAGTTTAAATAAGTTAAAATTATAAATTCAGTTCATTACTCAGACTAGCCCTGTTTCACTGTTCAATAGCCACATGTGTTTGTTTAGTAGTGCCTGTTTTGTACAGTACAGCTATAGAGCATTTACATCACCTCTGAAAGTTCTGTTGGACAGCAGTATTTTAGAGAGTCATGCATAAAATTTGATGGTACAATAAGTTAAGAAATTTGACCTAGATTTACTTATTTCATTTTGGAAAACAATTTACATTTTAAATGTAATTTCAATAGCCTCTCTAAAAAAACAAAATTGGCTTATGTAATATGGCCTTCTCTGTCTTCCCCTTGGAATATTCTGTTAGTGTTGCTGAGGGTTTATGTAATTAATTTGTAAATCATATTGAGAGCTTCCCCCCGCCCCCAAAATAAAAACTGCAATGGAACTGGCAATACTTTTGGCAATACAATTTTTAAAAAGGGCATTTTGTATGAACCCGGGATAAAGTATTATGTGAGAAGTTGTAGTGGGTCATGGTCTTTCACTTAATTTGCTTACTTGTTGCTGTTTCTTAAATGTATTTACTTCAATTTTGTCTTAAAACCTGCTTTTGTTATTTTTTTAAATGATTCTGTAAAATATTTAGACTCTACCAAATCTGTTGGAACCTGTTGTACACTGGTTTGATTACCTTATCTTCTCATGATAGAACTCTGTTGTCTAAAATCATTATTTCCAGTACATAAATATATCAGTGTTAACGTCACTTGAAAATGATGCTGGACTATTGTGAATGGAGAACCCATTCTGACTGCTTGTTATCCTGCAAGATTCGTAAGGATTGCCTTTCTGTAAACGGAAATATCACATGAGAAATGCGTTTTGTTTTCAATAATTTTTGTGGCATCTTCATTTATTCACCTCCTAATAGAAATTCTTTCCAATCATGTTCTCTTTTGACCATTTTCATGTTAAGTGATATCCCTTTCCTTTATGCTCAATTTTTACTTTATGTCCAAATTGACATTGAATAACTGTGAAAAAACAAATTTAAAAAATGGTAGTTATAAATTATTCCAAATGGTATTAACGTAAAAAGGAGTGAAATAATTTTATCTTAAAAAAGAGTATTTAGATAAATTTGCATATATGGTTATCTGCTTTTGTAGTTTTATAATGGGTAGATGTACATCTTCTCTCTCTAACTGCATTGATGCACTTTTCTATGACAATAAAAAAGATGAAATAAAATAATGGAAAACAGAGAAACTATGACCAGAAGAGATGATACTAATCAGAACCAGTAGCAGGCAAAATATCTAGATTTTTTTAAAAATAGTGGATCCAACTGTGTGTTTCAAGAGGACTTATTAATAAATTTCCCTAGAGAAGAGCTGATTGGACTCAACCATGTGTTTCTGGAAAATAAAACATAAAAGACTCTACTAATTATAATGAGATGCAATTAAAGTATAGTTGAATAGTTCTAAATGCATAGCCAACATACTTGGAAGAGACAAGGTGAACATGGGAATAGAAAGGTGGATAATAACATTATCACATCCAGGGATGTGAAACTCTGATCATGTGTGTCAATCAAGAGTCAATGGAGGCCCCGGACTTGGCCCAGTGGTTAGGGTGTCTGCCACATGGGAGGTCCGCAGTTCAAAGCCCGGGCCTCCTTGTCCCGTGTGGAGCTGGCCCATGCGCAGTGCTGATGCGCACAAGGAGTGCCCTGCCAGGCAGGGGTGTCCCCGGCATAGGGGAGCCCCACGCGCAAGGAGTGCACCCCAAAAGGAGAGCCGCCCAGCACGAAAGAAAGTGCAGCCTGCCCAGGAATGGTGCCACTAACACAACAAGATGACACAACAAAAAGAAACACAGATTCCCATGCTGCTGACAACAACAGAAGCGGACAAAGAAGACGCAGCAAACAGACACAGAGAACAGACAACCGGGGTGGGACAGGGAAGAGGAGAGAAATAAATAAATAAATCTTAAAAAAAAAAGAGTCAATAGAATGTTAACTCAGGGAGTACAGTGTTGACTGGCTTGAGACAATGTCTTTTCCTATTAGAAAAATAAATAATACTCTAACCCATGTGTCCATATAAATAAATGTTTTTAAAGCTATAAAAATATATAATATATGTAGGAAAATGAAATTATTAAATTATGCCAATAAACTTTTAAAAATCAATTGCTTTTACACTATGCTAAAATGTAAGAATAATGGGCTTTGTAATCTCTAAATAATGTGTGTGTGCTTTCAGTCTGTTTTAAAGGTGACTGAAACCTTTAAAGGAAGTCATACAAAACTCTGAATTTATTTAATGTTTAGAATAGTGACTCTTAACTTTAATTACATGTTGAAATAACATGTGGAACTTGTAAAAGTACTAATACCTGGACCAATTAAAACCAAAACCTCTGAGACTGAAGCCAAGGCTTCTGTACTTTTAAAAAATGTTTCCAAGCAATTTTACTGTGCTATCCGGGATGAGAGCCACTGGTTTATGGGGTTTTGGCAACAAAGTTTTAAATGATAAATAAAATTGATTTATAAAATACACAATATGTAAGGTTTATTTATGATGGATAATATTAAATGTAGAAAAATTGATTTGATTGAGCATTTTTTAAAAATCACAGTGGGGACTCTTCTCTGCACACAGAAAGCCCCTCAGATGGTAAAATAAATAAATAAATAAAATAAACTAGTCACAACACTAGGAAAAAATTGGAAATCTACTTACCTGAATCTAAGGTGGCTTCTATCAAGATTTAAAGCTTCATAACCAAAATTATGAGGTGGTATTTTCCCAACTAATCTTACATAGCCTATATTACACAGTGTAGCTGCATAAAATTTTAAAATGTGTTGTATATATTATTTGTCACAACACAGCAAATTAAAATGATTGATATTGGGTGTTAGATAATGAGTGGTAGCTATAGAGATGCCTATAGTGAAATCCAGATTTTAAAGCATATGTCTTACAGTGCTGTTATGAACTGAACTATTATCATGTGATTTGTTAATTTAAAGTGCTAATATATTTTGGGTAAGAACCTACCAAACTAGTTTAAGTGTATTGATAGAGAATATTATGGAATATACATCTGCTCTTGAAGGTATGTATAACCAGTGTGTTTGTGTTAATGTGTTGTGCATAATTTGTGCAGAGGGGGTCTTGGTTGTGTGTGGTGGGAAGACATGGGGATGTCAAAGTTCCTTTGAATGCACTTACACACATGGGAAGATTCATGAAATAAGGAATTGGGGACAGTCAGAGGGTTAAAGTCAAGGGGAAAAAAAGTGAAAACAAGTTGGGATGGGAAAAATAATTTAAAATACTAAGAATAGTAATTGTAGCAATAATGCTGTTGAACAATTACTCTATTCCAGTCACTGAATGCTCTATAAAGTGATTTCAGAAATGGGAAGTTCAGATTAGGGCATCTGACAAAGATGAATGCAATCCAAATCAGGATCTGTAGCAAAGTCTATTGGGCAAACAGTTCCAGGAGGTATGAAAAATTTCATGTGTAGTTAATGAAGTAATTTGAGAACAAACCTAAAATCTTCACAGGGAAGCATCTAGACTCTGCAGGGATGCAAGGTGTGTGTGTGTATGCATGCAAGCCTTTTCATGCTTTGGAAGGAGGGGGAAGGACCAAAAAAAGGCAGGGATGGAAATAAAGTTTTACAGTAAAGAAACACACTGTACAAAAGAAAAAAATGAAGGTGCTTCATGATTCTGTATCTTATCTTTTAAATATATGTCACACCAAGTAAGAAAAGACTATGATATGTACACAAAGTACACCTGAAATATGAACAATGTGTACCTGAGAACCTTATATTGGAATAAACATAACTGTGCAGAGCAAGATTCTGAGTATATTTTCCTGTAGCAGGTATTTTACCATCTAGGAGGAGTATATTGGAAGAATTGAAAATTGAGATTATTTTAAGTTTATGAAGTGAGGATTACATTGAAAGAACTGAAAGGTGAAACTATTTTAAATTTATGCAGTGAGTCATTAAACCATAATTAGGTACTTACACCATATAAGTGTTTACCCCATTTAAGGTCTGTGATTTTTGCTCTGTTTTTATTAAAGGTAAAATGCTTTGGAGACTTTGAATACATTTTTATGTTCTGAATGAAAGCAGGAAAATGAATTATTCAAAGCAAATATTTGTGAGAACCTCTGGCACTTGTGGGTGTCCTGGTTTTTTTTCACTAGATAATTTCTACTTTATTCGTTCTGTCTTTATAAAATATTTAACAGATGCATCATCACTATTCTTGGTTGCTCAGTAACGAGTTTAGTAAATTTCCAAGCAGCTGGAATTATATTTCACTATTTGAAAAGAAAATGGTTGTGTCAATGGCATAAATGTCTTAAATCTGTCACTTGTCATGTTTTACCAAATCTGAGGACATTTATATGAAAGGTAAGAATCTTAATTCCTTAACTCTTAGGATGTGACGCTCAAGATATTTACAAGAGTTAAGAATGACACTTTCAGAGTACATCAGGTTATTTTTCTATCCACCAAACCACAGAGAGGTTAAAGTTCCTTGGATTATTTGAAAAAGGTTAATGAATTTAGAAAACAAAAATTGTATACACATGCAAAATGCATTAATAGTAAAAAAATATATTTTAACTAATCAGGATTTATCATTTAAATATTTACTTTTTAAGCACAAATAAACCTTCAAATAAGTTTGTCTATATGTTCTTGACATAATGTGACAGTTCATTTATTACAACATACGAGGTGTTAGTGGTGGGGTTTTGTTTGTTGCTATTGTTACCCATCAGGATTAGTCAGTAGCAGATTTTGCCTATGTTTTGTTTAGAGTTTAGCAGAGATTTCTCAGTTCTAGTACATCATGTGCTTCAGAAGGTACATTCTCTTAATGTAATTCAGAGTAGTTCACTTCCACTGCCCACTCTCCTGCCAACTCTATCAATTTTCCTCCCAGGGTTTTAAAATGAGATACGGAAAATGCCTGTGATGATTTCTTCTCCATTTTGCCAATCCCCTCCATTATATCATCAGATGTTTGTGATTACCATCAAAAGAATCAAAAGATGCTGAAATCACCAGTTGCTAAAAAAAAAGACAGTTTTGCATCCCTAAGAAATGTTCTTTTCCAAATGTGCTCTTTCTATTTAGGTTCTTATATTTGATACATACATAGATCAATAAAAACTCAAGTTAGGAAAAGTTGTAAAATCATACAGTATAAAATCTTATTGTAGAGTATCAGTTAACACTAACAGTATACTTTTTTTTTTTTTTTTTTTTTTAAAGATTTATTTATTTATTTAATTTCCCCCCCTCCCCTGGTTGTCTGTTCTTGGTGTCTATTTGCTGCGTCTTGTTTCTTTGTCTGCTTCTGTTGTCGTCAGCAGCACGGGAAGTGTGGGCGGCGCCATTTCTGGGCAGGCTGCTCTTTCTTTTCACGCTGGGCGGCTTTCCTCACGGGCGCACTCCTTGCGCGTGGGGCTCCCCCACGCGGGGGACACCCTTGCGTGGCACGGCACTCCTTGCGCGCATCAGCACTGCGCCTGGCCAGCTCCACACGGGTCAAGGAGGCCCGGGGTTTGAACCGCAGACCTCCCATATGGTAGACGGACGCCCTAACCACTGGGCCAAAGTCCGTTTCCCAATTAAGCTGATTTGAGGTCTAAACAAGGAAAATCACAAAAGCTTTAATGATACACATCTTTCTGCAGTGCAGTGAAGCTTGAAAGTGAAGAAGGCAACCACTGCGGAAATCTCAAATGTTAGCAAATGATGATTATATAAAGTCATTTTTCACCCAGTGTTGAGAACATCAGTGAGCCATTAGCAACAACAAAATAACAATTGCATTAATTACAGTGTAAGTGATATGAATGTCAATAAAACAAGATTAATTCAATACACCACATTTTATGAAATACTAATTGAAGAAAAATCAAAGCTTGGAGTTAATTAGCTCCTCTTTTTTTATTGTATTTAAGATGGACTCTTTTCACTGACTTGCTTCTTGTATGCAGTTATATTTAACAATGGAATTTCTGACTTCAATTAAAAGATTCTCTTAGTTCACCAGACCACTCTGATAAAGTCCACCTAATTGGTTGGCTTAAACAGTGGGAATTTTTCTGATCATGGTTTTGAGGCTAGTGGTCCAAAATTAGATGTCAGCAAAGCTATCCTTTCTCTACAAAGTCTGTAACATACTAGTGCTGGCCACTCGTGATCCTTTGGGGTCCCTCACTTATATACAGCAATGTCCTCTCCTTTCTCTTCCAGGTTCCCTTGACTTCCAGCCTCCAGCTCCTCCTGGTGACTTTCTCTTACTAGGTCTGGATTTCTTCTGCATTTTAAAGAACTCCAGTAATTCTAATTAAGGCCCACCCTCACTCAGCTGGGTCCACATTGAATAGAAATAACATCTTCCAGAGATTCTATTTACAATGGGTTCACACCCATAGGTGTGCCGATTAAGATTAAGAAATCTTGTAAATGGGTTACACATAATTCAAGCTACCATAAAGTTCATGGTCTTTTTAAATTTATTCCTCAGCTGTCATTTACAAGTAAAATCCAAAGATGTATTTCTCCTCTTATTTGTATCCTTTCTACCTAAATTGAAAAGTCAACGTTGGGTGCCAGGACCATAAGCACAATTTCTTTTATTTTAAAGTGAAACGTAACTATCTGACCAATAGTGAAAGACGACATGACTGAGTCTGAAAACAGCAGATAAATAAGGTCCTTCTTTAGCCTTATCAGAAAAAAACTAATTGGGAACACTTAAGAGCTCTACTTACCTTTGTGGGGGAAGGAAGGAAGATGAAATTTGCAAGGCTTGCCCTTTTACTTTGACTAGGAATCAGAGAATAACTATCCTGTCACAAAGAGGTAATAAGGGGAAGAAAGTTGTTCAGGTACTGATAGCTATTGTACTACCTAGATTACTTCCAAAAAGGCAAATAAAAATGACAAAGTGTTTCTTAAACTTGGTATATAGTCCACAAAAATTTACATGTGGCCATTGATCTAAACACAAGACATCTGCAGTGGTATGCTAAAGTTACATGGCACAACTTGGCCAGTTAATCTTGACTGTTTAATACTCAGGGATTTTCCAACCTGCTTTTTAAACTGTTGAAAGCTTGAAAATGGCCATGGTAGAAGTATTGACATCACACAAATAGGTAAATGTGACAAATCAGATTTTTTTTTCCCCAAATGAGTCCTTTAACAACATACTACTACTACCTGGAGGGCTTTTGTCTTTTGTTTTTTTTCTTCAGTCTTTTGGTTTTTTCCTTGGAGAAGCGAAAGAAAGTAATTTAAAACACTTCTCTTCCTGCATTTTAACTTCTTGTTAGAGGCAGAGAGACTCTGTATATAGTTATTAGTTTTATTTCCCAGAATCACACAGACTAGAGAAACAACGATGATATAAAAAGAAGTCTGTTTATGTTTTTACAACTTTGACTGTGTGTCCAGAAAGTAGATTCAGCCAAAAAAAAAAAAAATCAGAATAATTACTGTAACTGTTAATTCCAGTATGACAGGTCTTCACTTTTCACAAAAACTGTGGAGCATTTGACATGTTTAATCATCACTTCCCTCTGAAAGCTTTTTCCTCTTTGCCTTTGGAAGGTTTCCTTTTTTGCTTCTCTACACCCATGTTGCTGTTTTTTAATTTCCTGTACTGACTCATGCTCTTCTATTAATCCAGTAAATGCTGCTTTGTCCTGTACTTACATTCTTGACCTTGGCATAAATTAAATGATATTCCTAAGATGTATATAACATAGTGGCTTTTATATAAAGGATAGTAAGGAAATATATTCTCCCCTCTGCTCTGCTAGCATTTGGTTATGCCATTTAGTTCTTTGGTTTCAAACAACAACAAAGTAGGAACCCTTAAATTAATTTCTTCACCCCTGCCCTCTTAACCCCAACTCATAAAGTCCAACTGTCTCTTGGCAACTGGCTCATTATTTCTCCTGAAGAACTAAAATCCACCTCCTCAAAACTGAAATCATTATCCCCACTCACTTGAAAGGTTTATTCTTCCAGTGTTCCCTATTTCAATTAATGTTATCATCCTCTTGAAATGAAAACAAAATAGCTTAGAAACATCTTTTGATTCTCTCTCTTCCTCACTGAAACTTCCAATTTAAAATCTGTGATTTTGTAGTCATTCTGTCTCTTAAATGCATCATTTGTCTTTCTCCACTATTGCCCTTTCTAGGTCCTCATATTCTCTCCTGAATGATGTTAACAGTGGCTTCCAACTTGTATTCACTTAATCCAGTACCTCTTTTTTCCAATCCATCTATCATCCTACTAAGGATTATGATCAATAAACCCTGTGAATCCTTCAACCCATCTTCTTAAAAATTTTCTATAGCTCCCCATTGCCAATGGTCAATTCTACTTGCTGGACACATACTTAATACTTGTTACAGTATAAATGGACTATTTTTTTTTAATATCACTATTGTTCCTCTAGTCAGTATGATAATGGGAAATAGTTTGAAAACGAATGTCTTACACAGACATACTGCTAAAAGAAATAAAACAAAATAGAACTACAATGCCTGAAAGATTTAAAATGGAGTTGTGAGGTCATTCTGCAGGTTAGTCTTGGGCAGGCTCAGCCAGATGTCACCAACTGCCAAGTTATGCAACACTTCAAGTAACAATGTTTCTCAAAACTCTGAGGACATCCGCACATTAGTCACAAACAACAAGATAAAGAACTCTGTTAACTATCTAATCTAAAATATAATTAGAGTACCCCAAATATCCACCAACCACAATCAACTTGTGTAGTCATTCTTTTCCTTTAAAAACCCTTGCCTGGAAATGCCAAGATAGATCATGGTTTGGGTGACTATCTGAACCTTTGCTCCCTGAATTGCAATTCTAAGGCCCCAAATAAATGCTTTTATTGCCTAGCAGTTTAATTTTTTTTTCTAGGTTAAAAATGCATATTTTCTAATTCATTTATTTTAGGCTTAACCTTCAATAAAGCTTCCAAAGATTACTAACACTTTACCATTCTCTATCTGCTATTACGTGGAAAAGAGAAAGCACTGTCTCTCTCTTAATGCTGATTTTAAAAGCTATGTACACAGTGAGACTGATTAATATTTTATTTATTCAGCACAAATCTAGTAGAGTATTTTTTTGAGAAAGGATTAAGAGGCCATGTTTGGGCTTCCTCCTCCCTCCTCATCACTATAAAAATTTCTCACCTACAATCAGTGCACAGACGGAATTTCCAATCCAGTGTTAAGTAATTAATTAAAGGAAAAAAGATCTGATCTGCAACACCCTTGAGTTTTAGGAGACAATAAAACAAGAAAAATACATTGTGCTTTCTAGGTAACTGTAAATCCATGCTGACTGATTTACAGTATCTTTTGAAATGCTGAAAACATTCTCTAATGTATGATACTCAGGTGAGGTTGAAACTCTAGTATCTGAGGTCCCCTCATTATCCCCTCTCCTACTGCCCCCACTTCACTGACTCTAATAAAAGGAAAACTTTCATAGAAATTAAATAAGAGAAGTGGATGTGACTTAAGCAATTGGTCTCCTGTCTACCATATGGGAAGTCCAGAGTTCGATTCCTGGAGCCTCCTGGTGAAGGCAAGCTGGCCCAATGGACAGCTGGCCCACATGGTGAGCTGGCCTGCACAGTGAGCTGGCCTGAGCAGAGTGCTGGCCTGCACAGGAGTGCCAGCCCACACAGGAGTGTCCACCCACGTGGCAAGCTGGCCCAAGTGGAGATCTGGTGCAGCAAGATGATGCAACAAAAAGAGAAAAGGAGGAGAGATAATAAAAAATACAGCGACCAGGTTGCTGAGGTGGTGCAAAAGATTGAGCCCCTCTCTCCCAGTCCAGAAAGTCCCAGGACTGGTTCCTGGTGCCTCCTAAAGGAGAAGACAGACAGACACAGAAGAATGCACAGTGAATGGACAGAGAGCAGACAATGACAAAGGAGAGAAATAAATAAGTATTTTCAGAAAATTAAATAATATAACAATCCCTTGAAGGCAAATGAAATATATATATAGAAATCTTCTAAGGATTTTTATCAAACAATCATGCATTTGACTCCCAGTTTTTACTAAGAGTTATTAGCTCATAGATTAACAGGTGGAATTTTTTTCCAATTAACCTCAGAGACCCAATCTTCCCCTCTTACTTGACAGAAGTTATAGCTAAGTCCTTACTAGGAACTGAGCTTCCTATGGGAAAGGTCATTCTTTAATAACCTTTGTATTCTTTCTACTTAGTCCAGCATTTGGGAGTCCAGCTCTCCTCCCTCCCTTCTTTCCTCCCTCCCTTTTTCCCTCCTTTCTTCCTTCTCTCTCTCCCTCCCTTCCTCCTTCCCTCCATCCCTTCCTTCCTTCCTCCCACCCTCCCTCCCTCCCTGCCTTCCTCCCAACATTCCTTACACTTTCCTCGGCATATGTTTGATTTTTTAAAATATATTTTTTATGTATTTTTTAAATTATAGTTTACTTTCTTTTTAAGATTTCTTTTTCTCCCCTCCCCCCCCCAAAGTTGTCTGCTGTCAGTGTCCATTCACTGTGTGTTCTTCTGTGACTGCTTCTATCCTTATCAGCAGCACCAGGAGTTTGTGTTTCTTTTTGTTGCATCATCTTGTTGTGTCAGCTCTCTGTGTGTGCCATTCTTGGGCAGGCTGCACTTTCTTTCATGATGGGTGGCTCTCCTTATGGGGTGCACTCCTTGTGCGTGGGGCTCCCCTATGCGGGGGACACCCCTGAGTGGCAGGGCACTCCTTGTGCACATCAGCACTGCCTATGGGCCAGCTCCACATGGGTCACAGAGGCCCAGAGTTTGAACCGTGAACCTCCCATGTGGTAGGTGGATGCCCTATCCATTGGGCCAAATCGGCTTCCCTGAATTTTTAAAAGATACTTAGATTACATAAAATGTTACATAAAAAATATAAGTGATTCCCATGCCCCATTCCCCACATCTCCCACTTTCCCCCGCATTAACAATTTCTTTCATTAGTGTGGTACATTGATTGCAATTGATGAACACATTTTGGAGCATTGCCACACAGCATAGATTATAGTTTATATTGCAGCTTACACTCTCTCCCACTCCATTCTGAAGGTTATGGCAGGATATAAAATGGTCTGTTTCTGTCTTTGCAGTGTCATTCAGGACAATTCCAAGTCCTGAAAAATGCCCCCTTATTACACCTCTTTTTTCCTCTCCTTGACTGCAGCACCTCCAGTGGCCACTGTCTCTACATCAATGATATAATTTCTTCCATTGCTAAAATCACAATAAGTCTATAGTAGAATACCAGTAAGACCACTCTAGTCCATATTTCATTCCCCAATCCTGAGGATTCTGATATGATGATGCCCACTCCACCTTTAGTTGAGAGGTGGCCTTAATCTCATATGCCTGATGGATGGGACTCTCTTGCTTGCAGTTGTAGACTCTCTCAGTTCATTGGCATGGTAGTCGTCTATCTACACTGCCTTGTTAGTTGTCCTGGGTGAGTTGAATGAATTGTAGAGTAGATGTGGCAACTCTGCTCAGACTCAGGGTCCAGCTGCCACATGGTCAGCCCAGAGATTCAAGTCTCTTGAACATATACCTACTAACTCCAGTGCCAACCATAGGTTCAATAAAAGGGACAGAAAAGGCTTGTGTAGAGAATTCTCCTCTGAGTCCAACTCTGTCACAGGAGCACAAACTCCAAAGTAGGGCCTACTGGCAAGGTACCAAACTCTGGAGCTATCTGCCATGACCATGGGATTTGGGTGTCTCTGGAGTCCTCAGAAGCCCATTATTTGAGGTAGTATGTATCTACTTTGGCTGTCTATGAGATCCTGTTGAGATGTGCATAAGCAGTACCTCTCTGATGACCTCCCAACTCACTTTGAAATCTCTTAGTCATATAAACCTACTTGTCTTTACCATTTCTCCCTTTTCTTAAAGGTCTTTTTCCAGTTGTACCATCAGTTGGTGCTTGGTAGTAATCCCTTGGTGCCAGGGATGCTCATCCCTGGGAGTCATGTCCTTTGATGGGTGGAAGGTAATGCATTTACATGCTGAGTTTGGTTTAGAGAGTGGCTATATTTGAGCAATATGGAGGCTTTCAGGAGGTAACTCTTAGGCACCCTACAACACTAGCCTATGTTGCAATTTCAAGAGCAAAAGGCTCATTAGCATAGTTGTCAATATCAAGGGCCCATCAATGGACCATCCTTCACTAGCCATTGTCCCTGTACTCAGGGGATTGTTGCTGTTCCCTTAGAGAATGTGGCAGAGCTACCCAGGATGGAAATTCCGTACTCTTTCAGTTGTGTGAATCTCTACCCACTGTGGCAATGCCCCATGAACATTTGAACATATTTATATACCTTATATTTATGCCCAGGTGAACTTCTTCCCATGTATGCCCTATCACTGACACCCCACACCAATGATCCTCCCTTGCCATAGTTGTAACCCTTCTATAATCCAAAACTTCTTGAAAAATGAAGCCAAGAATATTGCCAAATTCAATTAATACGAAAATGAGATAGTAATGATAGGTTTAAACATATGAAATAAAATACTAATAATTTAGAAAAACTAATGCTGAGACCAGCTCAGCAATAGTTTGCATGAAGGGAAGGTGATGCGGAACTGAAGAAATAAAAGGACAGAAAGAAAGACATGAGAGAAATTAAAGATGGGACAAGGGGGCTCAACAGCTTCTGGAACTGAAAGTCTCAACCCTAGTTTCCATTAGAAATTACAAAGCAGTAGTTATCTATGTTTATTTTCAAGGCTGCTTGTTATTAAAGCTGTAGCACCTGCAATGCTAGAGAGCAGGCCATAACAAAGTTCAAACATTTCCACATGCAAACAATTTTTGTGCTGACCAGACAGCATTCCGTCTAGTCAAGGCCGGTGTTCCTAAGCCCACACTTATCTGCATTATGGAAATGTTTCAACTTCAAGCCAGGTTCCCACATTCAAATTCAAGCTATTTTCCCACATCTCCCCCTTCTTTGTTTTTGCAAAGCAATGAAGGCAGATTTGGCAATTTCTTGCTGCTTCATATCCTGGAGGGTTTATACCGTGCATCTGAGGACTAAATACACACAAAACAGACAGGAACAGATAATTGATATACCTCCTAGAAGACCTCCTCCCCAACTCTTAATCCATTTCATAGAGTTCAAGGATCTTAATTCATCTGCAATTCCTGTCATAGTTTGTGAGGCAGGGAGCAATTGCAAATGAGCATGTTGAATGCTTGTTACTTGGGCTTGTAATTGAGAAATATCTAAGCTTAATTTTTTTTTATGACCATGCAAATAACGTTTCCCTGATTCCTAAGGAATATCACTGCTGTTATATACATAGGGGATCACACGAAAACTAGATATATTCCAATCACATTGTAGGCATAAGGACATATTTACAGTTTGAAATTCTTTTCCCAAGCTCAAAACAGCATTTTATACCTAATCTGTAACTGCAGTAGCTTATACAAAAACAAACAATAAGACTTCCAATTATCAGACATTTAATTAATAAACTTTCATTTCTCATGGGCTCAAAATTCCCAACCAGCAAGGCTATATAGGCCAGTTAGCAATCAAAAATGACCTCATTTTCCCCAGTTTATATAGTTTGAGGCATAGGCAGTGATAAATTATTATTACTCCCCCCTTTTGGTCTGTAGGGCACTTGGAAGTTTATCTCATAATTTCGATGTCTTCATTTCTCTTACGGTTTGCATCTTCACTGGACCTGGGGCCACAACTCAGTGTTGAATTTAAACTTAGCTCATTGTTGTGAGGATTCATTTTCTAATCAGAAAATAGTAGCTGTCTTGTTATAAGAGTCCCAATGCAGTGTCTGCAGCAGTGAAAGCAGACCTCATTCTTCCCAAGAGCAGGAGGGTACCAATGTCACAGTCATTGAAGTGGGCATGATGGACACTCATGGGTGAAGTCCATGAGCTGTTGGCAAGTAACAGGCAGTTGAAACTGCTGGACTAGGCACCACAGGGTCTGGTACTCAAGATGTTCACCTTTCCGGTGGAGCCACTCTGCTCCTTCTTAGGTCTCAATGGTAGGTCTCTGGATCTTTACGAAGGCATCTGCCTCAGCTGTCCTAAGAGAGATGTTAGAGGAGTGGGCAGGGACATGACAGACAGTTACCTGTCACTGCTGGCAGGCGTCCCAGATGTTCTTCCACAGATCTCTTCCCCAGAGGGTGAGTCACAACAGTCTATTGTTTCTGTCTTGTTTTTAGTTCTTGTAATCCACCCCCAAATAGGGATGGCAGTCTTCAGAGTGACCAGACACTATTGGGTTAAACCTTTCACTTTCAGCAGGGCTTCCTATGCTGCACACAATGGCTTTTTTATATTGTACTTTTGGCACCTTCCCAGAATTATGACTAAAACCCAAGGGGTACTTGTTTAGAATGCTACCTTTGCCACAAACCCCACCCAAAGTCAATATTGGGGCTAGCCACAACCAATTCACAGGCTAAGTCACTGTCCACCTTCTCCCTCTTTTTTTTATTTATTAAAGCAGCCTTCTGGAGGTCCTCCTACCCCATGAAGGACCTTTCCCAGTTAACACATACAATGGTTTTAATATTTGAACTAAGCGAGCAATGAAAGATTTTTAGTTTTCCAACAATACTACAAACTACATTAACATGATAAAACATTGTACTTTATCAATTACAGCAGAGGGTATAGTTTTGTTTTACCCAACCAAATAACATTTAAGAATTTGATAGAGCAGCTGGGACCTTGCAGCCTGTCCCAATTGTTTGCCTATTTTAGGCTCTTAAGATGGTATTGTCTCTGATATTTCTTTTAATTCTGAAAAAGGGATTACTGGTTAACATAATGTCATCAGTAGGGTTTCAGGCACAGATTTCTTCTACACAGCCAGACTCTTTGCCACCCGGCAAGGGCAGATGGTTGGGTTATCCACACAGCCTTGGGGTGGCACTGCAAAAGTCCATTGCTGACTTTTCTACAGGCAGGGGAATGCAGGCTGGCTTGACGCCTAAGGAAATACTAAAGAAAGTCTTAGTAAGTTTTAAAACAAAATGATAGTGACACAGTTGGATATTAAATTTTTTGCAACAAACTAGCAATATTTGGAACTGCTGCATACTATAGTGGTGTTACTTTAATTTATGGTAAGAAGTAGTTTCTGTGACATGTACTGTTTTTAATAATAATTAAAACCATGATTAACCACATTGTACTTTTATCTAATATTATGCTGAAACATTGGTAAATTTCCAGGAATTTTATATACTCTTTAAGTATTCATATGAACTGTTTATTCACACAACTTTAATTTACAGAGGGTTAAAGAATCCTTTTAATTTTATAACACTTTTAAATACTTTTCATTCAACTTATATTAAAGGAACTTAACTATTTTATTACTTTAATTTTTTTTTAGGTAAAAGAACAAATTTTTTGCAATATTTTGAAATAAAAAGATACTTCTCAGGATCTGATTTTGAGAAAGCAGGTTTGAACATTATGTTCCTTTAAAAGTGATGAGACTGGCTTCTTCTTAAAAAAACAAGGAAACAATAAGGTTAAAGTACAAGAAGCTATTTTGATAAAACAGACTTTCTTTGTATACTGATTGTTCAGGAGAAAAACTCTTTGTAAACTTTTACTAAAACAGACTAATAATTGAGAAACTTTAAGAAAAAAATTTAAACTTTGCATCAATATACTATTTGATACTAAAGCTTTTAAATGTTTATAGATAGACCCATCAAATCTTACTTAACATTAGCCATAAAAATTCCATTTCCATGAACCTTCTGCACTTTCAGTATTCATTCAGGCTTTGTCCCACATTTTACTCTTTCTTAATAGTCAATCATTTTATCTTAGGACAAAATTATTTTCTGTTTCTTTAATCATAAAAACACATTCTATACATCCTCCATACATAAGCTATCAAAATGATTTTGGAAACTGTCTCCAAGCAAACTTCTTACAACATACAATTATCATTAACACTAAACAAACTTTTTAAAATAATGATTTAGTTTGGTTATATGCAAAAATAACTTTATTTTAAATACCTAGTAGCATGCAATACTAGAAACAGTCTTTAGAAACAACAAGTTTTCCTGTTATCAAATTACTTTTTGTTATTACCAATTCAGTTTCTATTTAATAATAACTTTTTGGAATTAGCCATTTAAACACTTTAATTCAAACAATGCTTCCATAAACTCCTTGTAATTATTTATAGCCATGTAGATTATAATTATATTATTTTGAGACAAATTTCACCTTCACAGAATACATTCCCTTACTTAATATTACCATAATGCCTTCTAGAACTTGCCATATGCATTCAAGTCCTGTCCTGCATATGTTCATTCTGATTTTATGAAAACCAGCCATCTTATTTTAGGACAAAACACACTTTTTTGATCAACTTATTAAATTTCAGTCAGCACTCCCACAAGCCTTTTTCCTTTTTAAATATTCATTTAAATTTTACATCCTTCATTTTATCCTATGAAGAAATATAAACTATTCATTTCAATTTAGGAAAGAACTATTCTTTATGAAGAAAGTTACAGTAATTTTGTTAATCAAGACTTACAATTTTTACACTGTAGAGTTCTTATTAACATTTAAGCTTATGTATTAATATAAGCACTTATTTAATTTTTGGCCATTTGAATAGAGTTCTTTTAGAAATTTTTATTTGTTAATTTATACCACCATCTGGAGGTATCAAAATATACGCTGACACTGAACAAATAGACAAACACAAAACAATTACAGTACACCAACAGAAACGTAAAGTTTACAATTTGACTCATAATTCTTACTTTTCTGGTATAGCTGTTTTTAAGTTCTCCATAATTTCACATGTTAGATTTTACTGCTTTTAAGATTTGTTTTGGAATCCATGTTGCCTGTAACATGCAAGCTTGTTCATGGAAACACTTTTGTTAGTAATCAGCAACCAGTTAGAATAACTTGAGCAGCATAAATGCAGTTAAGTTCTTATTTAGCAGTTTAGACAGACAGTTAACACACATTTTTTGGATTACTACTCTTGAAGACTACACTGAGACTTGAAGTTCAGGAGTAAGCTATTGATTCAAAACCAAAAATTCCTCTTAACACCTTGATAAAAATTTTATACTAATTTTATTAATTTGACTAAATAGGTCCAATCAGAATCAGTATGGAAACAAAACAGAACACCAATGTTGCCATATTTTCCTCCTTTTCCAGCAGCTTAATTCTATTAGCCCCCACTAGCCCACAACCACATTATCATGGAGGCAGCAGGGGGTTTGTACAGTTGCTGCCAGAATATTTTCTTTATCTTAGTCCACGCTTGAACAGAGAATTTTCCTACAAGCATAATTTCACTAACAAGGGCCTTATTCAGCACTTTTGCCTGTACGGGACATTATATTTGTGAGTTAACCTTTCCTTGCACAAGCAGCTCAACATGATTTCCCTCCATTCTAGCCTGCAAGATGCCCTGTAGTAAAGCTGACAACTTTGGTTGAGCATCTCCAGGTATGGGAAGAGAAGGAAGTATCAGCAGAGGGGAAAGTGACTTTCCAAAGTCAATTAATGAAGAAGCTGAAGGCAAAACTTTAGATTTAGTATCAAAACAGATTTAATAGTCCAAGTGGGTCGAATAGTAAGAGGGAGCAAAATATGTAAATTTTTTAACTCTTTTTTTCTACTCTTTCCTAATCTCCTAATTCTAAACTTCCCATTGCTGGAAGCTATGGGCAATATTTTTCTATAATCTGTAAGTGTTCTAAAATACAAGACTCACTGGCCTCAGCTCCTCTTGCCTTCAGGAGTTATTTTAGGAGACAGACATATTGGTGAACTGTCTCCATTTCCCATCGTAACCCTGCTGAAATACTGAGAGTGTCCTTACTCACTGAGGACTTGGAAGGCCTTCTAAACCACTCGGGGCTCTGCGCCGTGACAACACCTTTAGTATTGCTCAAAGTGATTCTTCTTCCCCTCGAGTCCCTCTTCGGGCACCACTTGTTGAGACCAACTCAGCAATAGCTTTGCAAAAAGGGAAGGTGATGCAGAACTGAAGAAATAAAAGGACAAAAAGGAAGACACAAGGGAGAAATTAAAGATGGGACCAGGGGGCTCAACAGCTTCTGGAACTGAGAGCCTCGACCCTAGTTTCTACATTGTATTTATTAGAAATGACAAAGCAGTAGTTATCTATGTTTATTTTCAAGGCTGCTTGTTATTAAAGCTGTAGCACATGCAATGCTAGGGATCAGGCCATAACAAAGTTCAAATGTCTCCACATGCAAACAATTTTTGTGCTCACCAGACAGTGTTCCATCTAGTCAAGGTCAGTGTTCCTAAGCCCACACTTCTTATCTGCATTATGGAAACGTTTCAACTTCAAGCCAGGTTCCCATATTCAAATTCAACCCATTTTCCCACAAACTAAAACTAAAATAAAGTTTAAAAAATTGGGGTATTAAAAAAATGAAAAATATTTTTAAAATTTTTGATGTTTTGCCTTTCTTCACTGTAATAACTGTTGTCCTGTATGTACAGTGACATTTTCTTCCATTTCTTCCCCAGTGTCTTACTTTTTTTCATTATGTCTTCAAAGAAGTTTTAGATCACAGTAAAGTCACATAAAAAATTTGGGACTCCCATATACCCAACATCCTCTCCTTTTCCCCCTTCCTTATTAATAACCTTTTTACATGTGGATAGTACATTTGTTACAACTGATGTACAAATATTGAAACATAGCTACTGACCGTGGTCAGTAGTTTACGTTATGGTTTAAGTTATAGACCATACACTTTTAAACATTTTTCATGGAATTTAACACTGCCTGTTTCCATCACTGCAAGATCATGCAAACACTCCCATTGTCTCCTAACTTCCCCTTTTCCATCTGTTCTATTCCTCCCTCCCCCTCCCCTCAGGACCCACAGTGACCACCAAGCCTCACTCCTTGAAATACAAGATGCGTAGATACTTGCAACAACACTGAGGTGAGGGCTTGACAAACTAGTCTTTCTTCCCCTATTAGGAACCACCCATGCTCTCGAGAGACACCCTCCTTTCTGTTTGAGAACAAATTGGACCTCCCTGGAATGGGAATCCAACTCCTCCCCACTCATTATATGTGTCTCCCTTAGTAATTTAACACACTATGACAAAATGATCGCTTGTACATTCTCTGGAAGACTGCCCCAGGTGCCCTGTCCCAAATGTCCCCCCCATCCAACACCCTAAACCAGTAACCCTTCTTTGTCATACTGCCAAAAGAATTGTCTCAGCATTGTGGTTTCAACCATGTACCCACCAATCCCCACTGTTCACCTGCTCCCTCTCCCAACCTTCCCTCCAGTTTCATGGACCATCCAACCCATCCTCCCCACCCCAGCCCCCTGTCAAGCTTGCACTACCCATCCTGATAGTATTCCTACAGCCCTGTCATATCCCTTCACTTCACGTCCACCTTATAGATTTCGCCCATGTGGACATTGACTCACAAACTTCTTCTCTTTTTCTATTTCCTGTAAACCTATCTTCCAGACTCTAGTTCTCTGAGTCAGCTTGATTTGCTTAATTCATATCAGAGAGGTCATGATATACTTGTCCTTCAATGCCTGACTTGCTTTGCTCAACATAAGATCCTCAAGATTCATCCATGTTATCTCATGTGTTAGTACTGTATTTCTTCTTGTGGGTGAGTAATGTTCCATTGTATGTACAAATCATATTTTGTTTATTCATTTATCTGTTGGTGGGCATATGGGTTGATTCCAACTTTTGGCAATAGTGAATAATGCTTCAATGAACATTGGTGTGCATGTATCTGCTCGCATCCTTGCTTTCAATTCTACTGGGTATAAACCCAGCAGTGTAATTGCTGGGTCATATCACAGTTCTACAGCTTGTTTTTTGAGGAACCACCAAACTGTCCTCCACATGACTGGACCATTCTACATTCCCACAAGCAATGCATGAGGGTTCCCATTCCTCCAAATCCTCTCCAACATTTGTAGTCCTCTGTTTTTTTAATGGCCACCCGTCAAATGGGTGTAAGATGATATCTCATTGCAGTTTTGATTTGCATTTCCTAATAGCTAGTGATGTTGAGCATCTTTTCATGTGCTATTTGTCCACTTGTATGTCTTCTTTGGAGAAGTGTCTGTTCAAATCACTTGCTCCTTTTTTAAGTGGGCTGTTTGTTTTCTTATTTTTGAGATATAGGATTTCTTTATATATGCTGGATATTAGGCTCCTATCAGATATAGGGTTACTAAATATTTTCTCCCATTGGGTAGACTGTCTTTTCACTTTCTTGATAAACTCATTCAAATGCCAAAGGTTTTAATATTGAGGAGGTCCCATTTATCTATTTTTTCTTTTGCTGCTCATGCTTTGGATGTGAAGGTCATGAAGCCATTTCCTATTACAAGGTCCTATAGATGCTTCCCTACATTATCTTCCAAGGTCTTTATGGTCTTGGCTCTTATATTTAGATCTCTGGTCCATCTTGAAGTTGATTTTTGTATAAGGTGTGAGATCGTGTTCCTCTCTCATTCTTTTGGACATGGATATCCAGTTCTCCAAGCACCATATGTTAAGAGGCCATTCTCTCCCAATCGAGTGGGCTTGGTGGCCTTGTTCAATATCAGTTGACTGTATAGGCAAAGGTCAATATCAGAACTCTCAATTCAGTTCCTTTGGTCAGTATGTCTATCCTTGTGCCAATAACATGTAGATTTGACCACTGTAGCTTTGTAGTATGTTTTAAAGTCAGATAGTGTGATTCCTCCAATATCATTTTTCTTTTTCAGTATGTCTTTGGTTATTCAGGGCCTCTTGCCCTTCCAAGTAAATTTCATACCTAGTGTTTCCTGTTCAATGAAAAATACTGTTTTGATTTTTACTGTGATTGCATTAAATCTATAGAATAGTTTGTGTAGTATAGACATCTTAATGATATTTAGTTTTCCTATCCATGAATAGGGAATATTCTTCTACTTATTTAGTCTTCTTTGATTTCCTTTCACAGTATTGTGTAGTTTTCTGTGTGTAAGTTATTTACATCTTTAGTTAAATTTATTCCTAGGTGTTTGATTTTTTTAGTTACTATTATAAATGGTATTTTTTCCTTAATTTCCTCCTCAGGCTGCCTATTATTGGTGTACAGAAATGCTACTGATTTTTGCACATTAATCTTATAACCTGCAACTTTACTGAACTCATTTATAAGTTATAGAAGCTTTGTTGTAGATTTCTTAGGGCTTTCCTTGTATAGGATCATGTTGTCTTCAAATAGTGAAAATTTGACTTCTCCCTTTCTAGTTTGGATGACTTGTATATCTTTTTCTTGCCTCAGTGCTCAAATAAGTACTTCTAACACAATGTAAAATAGGGGCGGTGATAGTGGGCATCCTTGTCTTGTTCCCAATCTAGCATATGTTTGATTGTCATGAGGACTGGGTTTGTTTAGATAGAGGAGAGAGCAAGAAATAAGAGCTGCCAAAATTGGCTTAGCTTTGAAAGATTGGCATATCAAATTGAACTTTATCTATTTTGCATTTTTCCAATATGCAAGAGACCAGAGATAGAATGTGTGAAAGTGTTGGGTATGCGAATAGGTGCACATGGTATGTATAATATATACATAATTTTAACCCAGTGAAGATTTGCAATGCAAAATTCATTGTTTTCTTCTCTGTGTCTGAAAATATGATTCGTTTATAAATTTTAAGGCAAGCCACAAGACTTTCTTGCATTTCTTTTGTCTTTTTAATGTGTTTATTATATACATATATTTTTTCTCTTTTGTAAAGATGCATGTAAAGCAAGTTATTACAACAGTGCCTTGTGGGAACACAGGTTCAGGACACAAAAGAAACTTTCAGCAACTGATTCTTTTATTGTATAGAATAAGGAGTCCAGAAAAGTCATATCTCCCTTTCACTTATGTAGTACAAAGAGTCCCGAAGAACAGGGGAAGAAGCTCCGTCACTGCTAGTTTCCTGGGGTGGTTGAAAGATGCTCCAGGTTGGGGTCAATAGATGGCAGGTTTGCATCCCTCACTTTGCTCAGGTGCAAAAATAAAGTAAATAAAAGTGCTTTTCTATACACTTTGAGTTTGTTTATTTCTATCTCAGGGGAAAAGTGTCCGGCCACTCAGATTTCTTGTTCTGATAAGCATTTGGGACTGTTCATTCCTGGTTTCCGGGTATAAGTTCTCCCCCATGTTGTGGAACGGCATAAAATAAAACGCACAGTGTGTTTTTCTGACTTCCCCACAGAAGGAGGTGAGGGTAGGTGAGGTCTGGGTAAAGGCTGGGTGATGGCTGCTTAACAGGTGTCTGTGATTTCTGTATCAGTGCATTGTGTTCAGATTTTCTCCCAGATTGGTATAAAAGGGAGCCATTATATGATTGTATCCCTAATCTTCAGTGCAGCTGGGAGGATTTCAGAGAGCTATAGAACAGAACTAATGAAGCAATTTTAATAATGTGGCCAAAATTAGTGGAGAGAAAATTTCAAATCCCACCGACTTGCATAGTTGTGCCTTGAGTTGTGACAAGATGTACCAATCGAAGGTGGCTTGAATCCTGAAAGCCAAGAAAGAATGGAATCAAATAACAAGAATAATCCTTGGCACTTAAGTGCAGTGATAAGTAGTTCTATTAGAGTACATTGATCTACCCTTGTGTAGCATTTTTCAAAAAGTAACCAGTTATAAATCATTTCTACAGAGCTCCTTCTCAACTTCAAATTACAAGACTGGGTAGAGATTTATTGACTTGGGTAGTGAGTGCCACTTCAGAGCATAGGCTTTAAGACTTTATATTAATATGCTAAAAATTTTTCACTTCTGTATTCTCTACACATTGTTTAATTTTCTTTCCCAACTCTAGTCCACTTAGGAGATCAGAAGAATGATACATTTAAGGAAATAAATTGTATCTCAAACTTCTGTATTGTCTTTCACTTCAAGGACATATATCTAATGTCCTGGAGAGAACCGATTAGAGGCAGTCAGCTGGTTTCTTCCTTATTCCTCCACAGATCAGCAAAATTCAGGGAATATGGTGGACTTGTTATTGTTTCTACAGAAGACAGAATAGAAGTGGTAACCATATGATATGGATCTCACCAAACCTGGAATAACACATATGTGAAAAGTGGGGGTTTAAAGACTTAATAAGACCTGAATTAGTTCACCTTGGGAGTCAACTTAATTTTCCAAATGTTATAAACCTCATTAATAAGATTCTAATAATTCTAAAAGCCCAAATATTCAGACAGTCAAAACACAAAATTAGCTAAAAAATTATCTAAAGCTCCAATGAAGCATAAATTATGGTCTTCTGAAAAAGGAACTAGAACTGGAGTTCAAGACTTTGGCATGGCCACTGACTATGCCATGTATTGATTCTATACTGTCATTTTTCTCACCTTCATTTTCCTAATCTTCAAACGAGGATTATATTTTACCAAACAATCTCATGGAGTCATTACATCAAATTGGGTAGTAAAGGTAAAAATGATTTATAAATTAAAAATTGATCTAATTGTTCTATAAATATGAGTTCCTTTTAACAACAATAACAATGCTGTCAGTTATGATTATTATCATAATTAGTAAGCTATCACCTTTTCACTAGCAGGACATAACACTTCTTAATGAAGCTAATGGAGATTTGTAGAATTATAAGGTGAGACTTTTACATAAAGTTCATTCAGAAGGTTTTATACATCTTTGCTCTTATGCAACTCAAGATGAATTATGTGTGTAAGCAAGCACTTGGAAATTATGCATCATTCATATTTCCACATTCTTCAGACATTCATTTTTCAGTATCTATTTTCAATCCTTATTAATTTTTTTCCAATTTAATAACTTTATTTCCTGACTGACTCATTGGTTCAAAGTTTTCTTGATTTTTATTAGCTATGTCTCTCTATATTTTCTGCGAATTATGGTTCATATGAACAAATTTGTTATTAGTATTGTTCAGCATCATTTGGAGCCATAGAAATTGTCATTAATGGCTCTTTTTTTCCCCTTTGCTTGTATCACCCTTTTTCTCATTCTCTTATGATTCTGGAATCCTTTTCTTTTGTAAGGAAACCACTGGGTACTTGTTTTCAATATTCTTCTTTTATGGGAGAATAAATATAGCTTGTTCAATACTCAATATTCATGATTCTCAGCTTATAGCTCCAAGATGAGAAAGAAAAGTCATTCTTTTCTTGACAGTGAATAAAGAAAAAAATGTAATGATGCATCAGATGCCATATGAAAAACCATATTTCTAAGCTAGTGCTTCTCAACTGGGGACTATTTTGTCCCCCATAGAATATTCGACACTTTCTGGAGACATTGTTTTTTTGGCACAACTGAGAGTGTTTTACTGAAATCTTGTTGGTAGAGACCAGGGATGCCATTAAACATCCTGCGAGTCACAGGACAACTCCCCACCACAAGGCATTATCTGGCACAAAACATCAGGCTCAGATACCCTGATCTAGATGAAGTTAGTTGTACTTTAGGTATTTTGTGGTTGGTTCTTGAAATATGTGACCCAATATATGATGGATACATTCATTATTGCATTAAAGAGAATTTCTGATTAAGTGATCATTTAATCTTATCTTTAAGAAATAATTTATTTAAATCAGCTACAATGTAAAAAAATATTCATTCAAAATTGTGAATATTATCCAAGCAATAAATCAATATATATGGCATTCCAGAAGGACCTTTAAATGACAGATTAAAAACAAAAGGTATTGTATTCATTTGCACAGTCTTTTCATTTACCAAATAGTGAATGAATATCAAAAGGTCTGATGATTCTTTAAAAATGAATGGTTAAATTGCACTATACCATTTATATAGAATCCTCACTCTGAAATGAATAGTTTGGGAAGTGAACTTGGCCCAGTGGTTAGGGCATCCGTCTACCACATGGGAGGTCCGTGGTTCAAACCCCGGGCCTCCTTGACC
This sequence comes from Dasypus novemcinctus, assembly GCF_030445035.2. Lineage (NCBI taxonomy): Eukaryota > Metazoa > Chordata > Mammalia > Cingulata > Dasypodidae > Dasypus > Dasypus novemcinctus. The sequence continues at coordinate 21,297,211 of NC_080683.1, forward strand.
CATGTGGAGCTGGCCCATGCGCAGTGCTGATGCGCCGCAAGGAGTGCCCTGCCACGCAGGGATGTCCCCTGTGTAGGGGAACCCCACGCGCAAGGAGTGTGCCCTGTAAGGAGAGCTGCCTAGCGTGAAAGAAAGTGCAGCCTGCCCAGGAATGGTGCTGCACACACGGAGAGCTGACACAACAAATTGACGCAACAAAAAGAAACACAGATTCCCGTGCCGCTGACAACAGAAGCGGACAAAGAAGAAGACACAGTAAATAGACACAGAGAACAGACAACCAGGGTGGGGCATGGAAGGGGAGAGGAATTAAAAAAAAAAAAAAAAGAAAGAAATGAATAGCTTAGTCCTCATGTATTGTGATTCCTTTTAGGTGAAGGATTGTTATTGTACGCACACCTTACAATAAAACACATCTATTTACTGCCCTACCTAAATCCTTCTCCAGATATCTGTCTTTCTATGCCCTTATTTATTCACTGCTTTCTTTTATTTAGCTAAGATATTGTTTTATTGTAAAATACTCAAAGAATTATCAATAATCAACATCTATTTAATATTAACTAGAAAAATTCAACATGGAATTAGCTATTAAAATCTATTAAAAGTCACTTTAATTGACATTATATTATAATCACAGAGTAATTCTATGAAATAAGAAAAGACTGGTATTATTATTCTGAGTCTTTAGGTGCAAAACTGAAGCTCAGATTAAGCAATTTATATGAGATGACTCAACGTTTGATAACTGTGGTTTTTCTAATATTATATTTTTTTCCAAATTTAACTTCATTCTTAGACTTGTCCTAAGCATTACTTCTGCTTGTCCTGACCATCTTATCACTCCACTTTCCCTACCTATTATATTAAAGTTTCAACTTTCTTCAGTCTTCAAAAATATCCTCCTCTATTTCAACAGAAGAACTTGCTGTCAACCGTATAGGAAAAAAAAAATTGAGGCTATTAAGCATATCCTCAAATTCATGTCTCTTTATTGTCAATAGAAGCAGTCATCCTTCCAACAAACCAATTCTTCTATGTCACAAATTTTATTCTCTTGTGCCAGTTTTTTAACACTGTGCCAATTATTCTCCCTCTCTTCTCATCTTAGTCTCTATCACCGCTTCCTAAGCAGGAGACTTTGAGAGGCAGACTCATGCATACATGATATTTATTAAGGGCATTTTGAAAATGAACATCTATGAAAGAAAGAGCAAGCAAGATGAAAGAGTGAGAAGAGTTACAATGAATTGTAGTGGCAGCAAAGTTTAGCATATCCTTTGAGGGAATGGTCCTTCAAAGTCACAATTGAGACTAGAAGCTGAATTATCCTTTAGGCTTTGACATATTTTATATTGAGATAAAATGAGAAACTCAGATCTTTAAAAAGTGTCCAAATGTTACATCCAAAAAGTATGAAATTAATATTAACTTTCAATAAAGAATATCAGCAGAAAAAAGAATTATGAGTAAGCAGAGAACTTCCAGTTTTTATTTTCAAGAAATTTAACAAGAAAAATATTCAACCAAATTTTAAAAACTCAGAATGGGTTAATTTACAATAAAATAGTGTACCTAAAATATCAGCCCTTAGGACCAAGGAGACCAACTGTTTCTATTTAAACAGCCAAATTGTACAATTGTTATTTCTACCTACATTTGATGGCACAGAAATATAAAAGTCATACAATTAACCACTGAGCACTTTTTTTCCCCTCTAGAATAGAATTCATACAAGAATTATTAGCAAACTTAGCAGAGATGAAAAATAATGTAAAAGAATCTTAGTCCTTTGTTTATGGTAACCACCCAAGTAAAATATTTTCCCTGATTAATTATTCTTGCTTCTTGTAATTTATTAGCAAAGGTGAATTGCAAGAAGCTTTGTATCTACTCATCAACCAGTCATGGAATGCTGACTGCCCCCTGGGAGAAAGTGTAATTTTGGGCAAGAAACCTTCCTTTGACCAAGAGCAAATCCTGAAGAAAGACTCAGTACTGAGCCTTCAGCAGCAAGCACTTCTGGCACCTGGAGATGCATAGGAAGGCCCACTGTATTCTCTGTTTACTGTCTGTATCCTTATCCCAATTCAAGTCACTCACATATTGAAAAGACCAAAAAATTGGGAAGGAACCTCCATTTCCTCTGAGTATTATTCTAGTTTCAATATAATTTCTATCCTTTCTCAAATAACCAATTTTGGATGACCATTTCTGTTTCTCTTTTTTAGCCATTCCCATCCTTTAAAGATGACAGTAATCTTATTTGACATGCTCTCCAGAAATTTCACATATTTCATTGCAATTGCTATTGCTATAGTATAATTAATCTCAAATCTATACATTTAGTGTGGACTCCTGTATAGTCTAGATTAATATAGCTCTAAATATCCTCTCTGTGGACATTGAACAATCCTGTAAACTCAATATATCCAAACATGCAATGGCAACAACTGCCCATTCCCCTAAGCAAAATCCCAAAATTTCCTTCAATGCCATCCTTAATAACTCAGTTTATTGCATAAAAATAAAACATGAGAAAATGTTGAAATGGAATATATAATTTCCACATTCAAGAAATAACCAGGACTTAAGGGCAGGATTGAGGAGATGTTTTGTTCTCATTTGCACTAAATTGTGTTAGAGGATAAGGTTAACTTAATAAACCCATCCTCCCCCCTTCCTCAATTCAGATGTTTAATAATTCAATTATTAATACAATTGCTGGTCATTCCACATGTCCTATCCAAAGCTGTGAAAGGTTCTACTACCTATTCCCACTCAGAGATGAAGGCAGATAGAGGTGCCGTGCCGTCATCTTCTAGATGAACCTGCAGACTTATTGGTCATAACATAAGGGGAAAGAAGACATTAGAGAATCATACATTTTTACTGCCTCAGCACAGAAGTGACAAATACCATTTAATGGCCAGAAATAGTGACATGGACATCCCCAACGGCAAGTAGTCTGAAATGGGGGTGGAAGTACCAGATGTCAGTGTATAACAGTAATGTGCAGTAATATTTAGCATATTTACAAGCACACATAAGAGATGTCTACCTCCTATTTCTTCTGGAACTTTTAGAAAGCAAGATATGGAAATGAAAATGGTAAGATAAATAAAAATGAAGGTAAGTAGTATGGGTCAAAAATAATTGGAATAATTGTTCTTCTTGGCATCTTCCTACATCTAAATCCTGCTCATATCCATGAATCCACAAGAGGAAACATTCTGATTAGTTGCTTCTTTCTGGGGCATCGAAAATGGGACAGACATCACAATGCCTTTGGCTTTTTATTGGTTTTCATAGCCAAGCAATTTGGTAACAATTGAGTCTTGAAAATAATTGATTTTTAAATATTTGTTTTTGTTGTAACTTGCAAGTGTTTGAGTGTAGTATGAAAAAAAATTAGCAACCATAATCAGTCATGAAAATACTGTTCACGAATCTGATGTGTCAAAAGGAAAGCCAATGAATATAAATTATGCTGATTCCTTTCCTTCATGTGACCTTTATTTCAAGCAGAAACTAGAATTTATGTGAGCACATGCCCAGAACAACTTATAAGCAGGACTTAAATTTATTTTCATGGTTTCAACCTAAGCAGCCTAACTCCTAGAAGATTTACCTATCTGCAGTTGTAATTCCTTAAAGGTGAGGAATTTCTAGGTGAACTGGCAGAAGTACAATAAGCCTTAAAATCCAGTATGATATTTTCCTTTTTTTCATGTTTCAGTCTAAAATTATTGTTGCCCTTAGCCAAAAAAATGGCTTATGGTAGCAACTTTATGAATATTCTAATGTTTCCATACAATCTGCAGTAGTGATTTCTCAATACCTGGAAATGTATTTTCCATCCTGTTTTTTCTTTTCTATTTGTTGGGCTTATAGTTCATATGAGGCTATAATAATTTTATGTATTTATTATTATGGTGTTAACTTTTATGATTTACAGTATGAAAATAGAGTGAAGTTTTTGAGCTATGAATCTGCTGCATAACATTATAATAATATAATATAAGCTGACAAAGATGAATTTATGTCAATTATTGACTTTATGATGCAAAGAACATTGCCCAAATAATGAGTGACAATTTTTAATATTTAGATCTCACAAATATGTGCATTTAGTGTTACTTCCTAACTTGATGTTGTTTACCCTTAGCTTTGTGTGCTATAAAAAAAATTACATGTGTATAGGCAGTACTTCTGTGAAATAGTAAATAGTAGCTAAATCCTAAAGAGTGCATACGATGTTTTGATTGTTTAGGTTGCTTTAAGATGCAAGTAATAAGTTATCCAAATGAAATTCATTTTAACAATAAAGAAAATGATTTCTTCATGTAACTATGGATGCATGCAAACTTGAACCATAGAATAAATTGTTACCAAGTTCCTGGTTTAATTCAGCCTCTCTAATCTCTTCATGAGAGTTTGCTTATCTTAACCACGGTTTGCCTGTGAAGATAAGGATATCAGTAGCGAAAAGAGTTAGAGCCTTTTTACTTCACCCAGAGCAAGAGGAAGTCCAGGTAGTTCCTGGAAAATCCCTGCATTTCACTCTAATTGAATAGATTTTAAATATGTATATGGCCTTGGACCTACCACCATGAGAACTATATCAATTGATGACCATCCCTCTGTCAATTATTTTAGCCTGGGAATGAGATTGACTAACTTATTTAAACTCCTCAAGGTCTACCCTGAAAATAGAGCAACCATCAATCCCTTGCAAATCACATGGTAGAGATTGATGAGTACGGTAGTTGGTGACACAAAATCATAGCAGTTTACTCTTAACAAGTAGGAGGAGCGTGTATCTCAACTAACAATGAAAATCTGCACTGAAATGCTGGTTCTTTAATGTAATTTTACTAGGAAATAGAAGTTATTACCTGCTTATTTCCATGATTATTCAATGTGTTTATCTCTTTTAGTTCATAAAGATCCTGAAATAATAGTATTCTTTCCCCCTTATAATTTCCATAAGAGAATACATGCTGAGTTTAATTTAATAATTTAGTCTCTTTTAATAAAGCATGGATTTCTAAGAGACAGAGCCATTAAACAGGCAATAACTGACAACATTATAATAATTTTGTTTCTACATAGCTCAAAAAATAGTTGATATTTGACATCTCACTTGCATTCATCTTTATGTTTCACAACTTTTACCATGGCTTGGAGTGTCAGCAGCAGATTATAGACTATCATATTTCATGTAATCTGGACTTCTGCCTTCTATTCTTAGCAGCATTGCCACTTTAGCAAATATTTTCATGTCTCATTGCTGGTGATTTTTTATATTAATCTGATCAAATTTAACATAAAAGTTAAAATGTCAGATCATTCTGTTGATCTCCAATATTTTGGGTTATATCCTATTGTTTTATTCAGAGATTTGCTATATTTGAATGTTGCATGTGTCAGAAATTAATTTCCTTTTACAGTAGGAGGTGATCAATGACAACAACATGGATGAACCTTGAAGACATCATGTTGAATGAAATGAGCCAGACACAAAATAACAAATATTGTATGATCTCACTGATATGAAATAATTAAAATTAACAAATTCATGCAGTCAGAGGCTAGAATACAAGTTACCAGGGATGGTGAGGGGTAGAGAATAAGGAGTTAATGCTTACTTGGTACAGAATTTCTATTAGAGGTTATGGAAAAGTTTTAGTAATGGATAGTGGTTATGGTAGCACAACATTATGAATGTAATTAATAGCACCAAATTATATATTTAAATGTGATTAGAAGTTGCAGTAGTTTGAGACTGTATATTCCCCAGAAAATCATGTTCTTAAAATCTGGTCCATTTCTGTGTGTCTGAAACTATTGTAGGTGGGACCTTTTGATGAAATTACTTCAGTTAAGGGCCCTTTGTCTTTTGATTGGGTTACCTCAATTAAGGCATGGCCCAGGGTGGGGCTTAATCCTTTTCTTGAAGTCCTTTATAAACTGGATGAATATGGAGAGAGAAAGAGAAAGCCACTAAAGCCAGAAGATGAAAGCAACAAAACACAGAAGAGAAGTAAGAGCCAGCAGACACCACCATGTGCCTTGCCATGTGACGAAGGAGTGCAGGATCCAGCAGACAGTCATCCAGAAGAAAGCATCACCCGACGATGCCTTGATTTGGACATTGTCACAGCTTCAGAACCATAAACTTTGTAAGTTAAAACCCCATTGTGAAAGCCAACCCATTTCTGGTATATTGCTTTCAGCAGCCAAGCATACTCAAATAACAGCGGTGATTTTAGTTTGCATATATGTTATTAGTATGAAAATTTTAAAAGAAACATAAGACCATACAACACAAACAGTGAACTTTAATGTAAGTTATGGACTAGTTTGCAGTATAATTTTAATAATATTGGTTCATTAAATGTAACGTGGATACCACACTAATACAAAGTGCTAATAGTAGGGAAAACTCTGTGTGTGTGTGTTGGGGGGGGAGTTATATGGGAACTCTATATTTTCAGCATGATTTTTCTGTAAATCTACAAGTTCTCTAATAAACAATGGTGAGATTAGCATAATTAAAAACATCTCATAATTAAATATGGTAAGCATTGCCATAAAATACTGGTTCATAAGTGGTAACAGTCATATCTTACAATAATGCCTTTTTAGTTATAAAAATAATATTAATCATAAGTAAGGTGACCAAGTATAAAGGTAAAATAAATTCTGCCACCCAGAGGTAGACAGTACTAGTGTATCGGTTGTATTTTTTTTCTTTCCCTTTATCTCTGTATAAACGAGTATGAACATATATACATACACACACATATCTAGAGAGTGCAATGCCCTTATGAGGAAGAAATGGGGATAGACTAATGATAATCTAGCTTCAAAGACAAAGAAGTCATTTGTCATGAAGCTTTCTAAAGAATTCAGTAGACAATTTTCTGTAAGGTCTATTAATAGCTTGAGACAATTTTTCTGAAGTCTCTTTGCTTTGATTTCTTTACCTAGCCTCAATAGCCAAACTTTACTGAATTCTTTAAAATACAGACCCTAAAACTCTGTACCTCTTCTTTCATTCATTTAAAAATATGTTTTAAGCATTTACTATGTTCTATGCAATAGCCGAGGTTTTGAGGATTAAAATATTGAATAATATGGTCATAGTTCCTGCTCTCCTAAAGATTATGTATAGCAGGGAAGATAGAGAATGAGTAAATCACTGTTTTAGATGCAATGAATGTTACAAAAGAAAAATGCAGGGTACTGTGCAGTTCTGTAAAGTTCTAACCAAACCTAGCCTGGAGCTTAGAGAAGACTTTCTTGAGAACATAAAATTTAGCCTGAGACCAGGAGGATGAGTAGACTTTAGTTAGAGCAACCAGAACTTTTATTATCCAAACAGGATGTTTTGAAAGTAAAGGTAGCATCATTAATAATTATGCCAGGAAGCAATAGGTGTTAATTGCAACTGTCTTGAGTAAATTAGGATAAATGATCATCCTAGCATCAACTAAGTAAAAAGGCATTGGGAGGAGACATGAGGAAGGCACTTATTAGGGGGAATTAGCATGGGAAGAGTCCCTGAGCCTGAAAAGGGTAAGGAAGGGAATGGAAGCAGGAGAATATGCATCGTCTGGAGAGAGAGAGAGGCCAGTGTTAGGGCATAAATCCACTGAGTTAGATTAAGTGGAATATGCTAATGTCATAGAATGCAATCAATGCTGAGGTTTTCCAGCTTTGCCTTAAAGATAGTGGGAATCAATTGAAACATTTTACACAAGGAAATCACATAAGCAATTTTGGTTTTTCAAACATTATCCTGACTACAGCATGAAGTATATACTGGAAGGATGCAAGGTAAAATATTAGAAGTGAAGTTTGGAGATGATTTAATAACATAAGGAGTAATAATAAGTGGTAACAATAAAGAAAAAAATATTCAAGAAAATTACAGACCAATTAATGAGAAAAATTGGTGGTAGTAATAAGGAAAGGACAGAAAACAAATCACAGATTTCTGGTTTAAATACTGGGTAGATCCAAGAGCTACAATGAACAGTATAAGAAGATCTAGCAATATATGTATTTGAAATTATGATCTCAAATTTTAGACATGTGGTACTTGAGATACCTGAGACAACCTAATCAAAATGTTGACAAAACACTTTAATATATGAGTTTAGAAATCAAGAAAAATGCCTGCAATTGAAAAGGAAATGTGGAACATTTGACATTATTATCAATGGTTATTCAAAAATCATCTGGAAAGAGGTCTAACTAACTCTAACATTTAATTAGAGTTCAGGATGATGATTTAGAAATGATATGGACAAGAAACAGTCAAAGGAGTAGAAAAAATCAAGAACAGTGTAGTGCCATGTAAGGCAAGAGAAGACAAGATTTCAGTAAGGATCCCTAACTGAAATTAGTTGCCTGGGTCCTATTGTAGCAGAGAGTATATTGTGAGAGTAATTTGGGGAATGATGAGAATAAAAACCAATTCAGTGGGAATGTGAGAAAAAAGAAGGGATTTGTCAACTAAAGATCCTTTCAGTAAGTTTAGCTAAATGCAGAGGAATGAGGGTGGGTGAACAGGGAGTAGTAGCTGAAGGGGATTATGATATCTAGGAAGTTGTTTTTTCTTTCTTTTTCTTGTTTTAAGAAGGGAAGGTTTTAAGCATGATTAAATGGTAATGAAAAGGAAATAATGAAATAGGGGGTATACTATATAAAGCAGGGTCTCTAAAAAGGCAGAAAGGGCTGTCACCTAGTGGACAATGGAATGAATCAGCCTAAAAGGATAATTCTTTTATTGTCACTGGACAGAGTAGGTACAGATATGGGCTGAGTTAAGTGCTGCAGTTTTGGGGAATTGGAGGTGAAGCAAAGCCAGATGGTTGGGTTCTGTTTTCTCTAGGAAACCATTTTTCACAGTTTTTTGAGAGTGGGATTATTAGCTGATTAGAGAGACACAGTATTATTTATGCTGTTGACTAATCTTCCTCAGATAAATACAATAGCATGGGTATCAACTCTTTGATGGTCCTTGCTTGAGATTTAGAAAATTGCCAATGAGTTGAAATGATAGACCCTGATATTTCAGCTGTACAGAGAGGAATGTGAAAGCTGAAAAGGGCTGATGAACAGGTTAAAATTAGAGAAGTTAATGGACTGGGGCATTCATTTCCCTTCTGCTGTAAATTGTAAAAATAAATAACAAAATAGAAAAATGATGGCTACGAGATTCAAATAGAGTAGGGCAGTCATTCTGGAGAATAGTCTTATGCAAGTCTCAGCCAGATATCACAAACCGCCCAAGTATGCATAACCACAAGCAGCTATGTTTTTCAAAATCCAGACACCAGAAACAAACCCTAAGATAGGAAATTCATTAAACTACCTAACCTCAAGGACATTTGGAGAGCCCTGAATATCCACCAATCACAAATTATGTAATCATTTTCTTTTTCTTTAAAATCTCTTGCCTATAAGTGCCAAGTTGGGACACAATTTGGGGTTATACCTAAAACTGTGCTTCTCAAATTGCAATTGTAAGACCTCAAATAAATACCTTTGTTGTCTTGCAGCTCAGTTTATTTCTCAATTGATAAAATGAACAGATGATAAAAAACATTGGAAACCTGTATAGAAGTCTTGATCAGAGACCACAATCTCTCTTTCCTTAATTACTAATATACAGCAATTTCAGAAAAAGTCAATATCTGCATTTTTTTAATCAATATGAACACTTGAGGTTGGGTTGGAAGAAAAGCATTATTGGGGTGAAGAGGTCAAATTTACAAAATACGAAACTGGATATTGTGAACTTCTTAGATGCTTAAGTTAGTTAAAATAAATACAAAAATTATGGAGAGGAAAAATGTGATGCAAATCTCTCTCTTTTTTTTTCAGTGGAGAAGGCCAATTGTTATTGATGTCAGGAGTGTTTTGGGCTGGAGTTGGCAATGGTGAGCAAGAGTTATATCACTAGGTTACATGAGTTTAGGAATTGGGGCTTTTTAAGAGGCAGAGGAAAAAAGGAAAGGAGAAATTTACCTATTACAACCCAGGTGTTCTGAGGAGCGTGGGGAGATGTGCAGTCTACAATTGAAAAATTATAGGGAAAGAGCAGCACCTCAGGAAGAAAAAACAGACTTTAATTAAACAAGAAAGTAAAAGAAATATTCAATTTGGTATTGGACAATAATGGGACATCATTGATCTGGAGTTCAAGGTATAAAGTGTTTCACAGGAGCACCAGAATGACTCATGGAAGAAAGTGCTGACTGATTTTGGAATGGGATTAAGGGAGAGGATTATGAATTAGAGAAAAATTTAACTTGGAGAATGAACAAGAAAAATGGGGCTGGATCTTCTGGTGGAGAAAGTTCTTAGAATCTTTCTTTTTTCAGTAAACTGGACTGCCCCAGTAAAATACAGATAACTGTTCTTCCCATACATAGAATATCTGTTCTTACAGAGAGAAAACTCTAAGCCACATTCATTCACAGACTCCTCTTGTTAACAAGCAAGGGCTTACTGTCTAATGCACACAGAGACCAATACTATGACATTGGGATTTTCAGAAAAGAGTTTATTGTGAGTTCAACTGGCAAGGAAAGAGGAGGCAAGGCTCATTTCTGACTCTCCAGTCTGAAAATAATGGGAGATTTTTTGGGAATGGGAAGTAATGGTGGGGACAGAAGTGGGGAGGTTTTACTTGGCATAGCTAATTGGTTAATTATAAAGTTCTCTATATTTGGTAGAGTGGATTTTATGTCAGATCTTCCTTTTTCTTTTAAAGATTTATTTCTCTCCCCTCCCCCCCCCACCCCAGTTGTCTGTTCTCTGTGTATATTTGCTGCATCTTCTTCTTTGTCCGCTTCTGTTGTTGTCAGCGGCACGTGAATCTGTGTTTCTTTTTGTTGCATCATCTTGTTGTGGCAGTTCTCCGTGTGTGCGGCACCATTCCTGGGCAGGCTGCACTTTTTTTCATGCTGGGCGACTCTCCTTACATGGCGCACTTCTTGCTTGTGGGGTTCCCCTACACGAGGGACACCCCTACATGGTCCGGCACCCCTTGCACACATCAGCACTGCACATGGGCCAGCTCCACACGAGTCAAGGAAGTCCGGGGTTTGAACTGTGGACCTCTCATGTGGTAGATGGATGCCCTATCAACTGGGCCAAGTCTGCCGCCCCCAGATCTTCCTTTTTGAGGGGCATTTGATTTGCTTCTGATGTCTCCTTGTCCTTGTAATTTTGGTTCCAAGGGAAGTGACCTTTGTTCTTGGTGTCTCAAAAATCATCTAAAGGACTAGAGTCTGTTTTCTGCACATTCTCAGGTTATATGACCTGTGGTTAAACAAGCTATGAAGAAAAGGTTACAGGAACAGAAGACATCCCCACAAATCAGTTTTGGCTTGTGCATGATTTCACTCCTTAAGTTAGAAGATTATCTGTGTGATATATATATAATGTTCTCTGTTATGGAAGTACATGATTCTTTGAAACCACTTGACCTGTGAGCCATACATCAGTTTTCTCAGTCATTGTCCAGTTCTCATTCTACTCTACTTACCTTAGTTCAGATTTTTGGATAAATTTGTGACAGTCAGGAACAAGGGCAAAAATTCACATTGCTATCTTTATTACTTAAGCAAAGGATTTTATCGAATTCCTACTTGCTTAAAACTCACCAGAAATCTAAACAAGTTTCTCAGCTATTAAGTGCAGAATAAATTGTGGTCCTGGAAGGAATATTCATGGAGAGAATATAGATAGCTGCCCTGGGATTTGGAGAAATTTGACCAGATATGTTAAATTATTTTACTCTTGTGTCTTGTCTAAAGAGAGGAAAACAGCCTTGTTAAATTAAAATTGCATTTTGGGATTATTCAAGTTTAGAAAAATACTCACCAAAGTTCTTTGTTCATATTTTATTTTATTTTTAATTATACTTTTTTTTAGAATACCTTTTAAAGGATATTTTAATTAATTTAAAAAATTACTGAAACATTGGGCAAATAAACCAAATATCAATTATTTCACCTTGACCCTAAAAGGGGACATTACTTCTTTCAGGCTAACTTCATGAAATTTTTTGTTTCTGTTGTTCTTACTCACTTTGGCTTGCTCAAATAGCTATTGCGCCATACCTTAAAAGTAGCTGCATTTCAGTCATAGCAGTTAATCTACCATTATTTTCATATCAGAGCAGTAACAAAAAAGGAAAGAATGTCATGCTTATGGAAAATAGAAATTAATTTTCAAAGCCTTTTTTATTCACTCAAGGTTATGAATTTAAAAGACAGTGAAATTGGCAAATTTTGGTAATATACACATTTACAAATACACACAAAAACTAATAAATACTCACTGTGACTACAAGAAACATACTTTGATTTTCAGATTTCATTTCAGTTCACTAGTATGGATTAATGTTCTTAAACAGACTTTAATGTGATTCCTCAGTTGTGCTTTGATTTTCTCATTTTGAGGTGTCTTTTATATTTTACTCACAAACTCAAATTACCACTGAAATAAGACTGAGGGACACTGCTTACTGAGTGTCCTCTAAACACATCTGGTAATATAAGTGTTCATAAACTTTATAAGGCTAAGGTTTAGGTTTCACTTATTTTATGTTGATGTAAGCTAGGGGAAGTTATAGGTTGTCTGATAATCAATTTTCTCATCAGTAAAATGGGGCTAACAATATGAACCTAAAGGGAAAGAATAGAAATGACAGATTGCCTTGAAAGAGAGAAAAAAAAGTCTTAAAAAGGAGTTATAATTTCATTGTGACAATAAATGATACTAGACAGTTTAATGATATTATCAATGTGCTGCGGGGGAAAAGTAGTAATTCAATATAAAACTTAATACTCAGTTAAATATCTTTCAATAATAAAGAAAAAATAAAAACTGAGGATTTTCCATAAACATAAGCTAATGCAATCCAAATGATGTATTTATTAAGAAAGAAAGCCATTCCTAGTGGAAAAGTTGAAATATAAGAAGAGTTGAAGAATAAGGAAAATACTCAATATGTGAATAAATATAAATAAGCATTGAATATATAAGACAAACAAACACTCCTTCTTAACAAACTCTTCCAGAAAATAGCAAACGCATTCCAGCAATGAATAATTCTATAGAAAAGGTAATACTTCATGGCATATTTAGATTTTTCTCAGCAATAGTGTTTTTAAAATAAGATCGATTTTTGAAAAGGAGAAAAGTAGAAAACATGCAGAAAAAGCCTTAGTAAGACCAAGTATGCATCCAGAATATTAATTTTTAACAAACCACTATGCACCTTAATCAATAATTGATATTTCTAAGTAAAAAAAAAAAAAAAGCAAAGTTCCAAGTTAATGGTGAAATACTGAAGGCATTCCTTTGGAAGGTAAAATAAAAGAAAGATTTCTGTCATTAGTGTTTTAACCTTTGTTGTTTAGGACTAGCCAATTCAATAAAAAACAATAAGAAATTAGAAAAAAGAAACATACTTACATCGTTTGTAGATGCACAGATGATATGGTTATGTACACAGAAAATCCAAAGGGACATACAGGTGAATTATGAAAAATGATGAGAAAATTTATAAAGATTTCTTGCTACCAAGTTCATATGTTAACATCTATTTTTTCTACATAACATTAACAATGAATTAGAAAGGGAAAAGCAAAAGAAAAAACAAAACTACTTTATCTTTTTCAACAAAAAAAACAATATATGAAGTATTTAAAAAAAAAAAATGAAAAATATAAAGCCTCTATAAAGAATTGATAATTTATCGACTGATAAGAATTGATAATTTATCTCATAAATAGAGATGTATCATTTTCATGCATTGGAAATCAAGAAATTTAAGATAAAAGACATCCTCAAATTCTTAGACAGCATAAACAAGCAAATTATGGGTATTTTTACATTGGTTCTTGACAAATTAACTGTGAGATGTTTATGAAAATGCAAAGAACCAAGACTAATCAAGATACACTTTGAAAAGAATAAGATTAATTATAAATCGACAGTAAATAAGCAGAGTGGTATTTTCATAGGCAGTAGAGAAGTGTAATATAACAGAGTGCCTAGAAAAGGACCCATGAATATATGAACAACTGATAAATGACAGAAATGGTGCTAGGGATATGTGATAAGAAAACAGAAATTTCTATAAAGTGCTGGATAATTGATTATGCTTATTGGAAGAAATGAAGAAAGAAAGAAACTGAAATTTAAGATGATTGACTGAAAACTTTAAAGTGAACCCTAGACCATCAGCAAAAATGTTGAGTAGGTATCTCTAAGGGTTTATTATATTACAGAAACATTTAAAAAAATCAAAGAAAACTGGTCTGAATCAACTTTACCAGAACTCTGGAAAACAGTCAAAGGTTTACAGCACACAAGCAAACAGTGAATCAAAAAAGAGGCAACTTGACAGTGGTAGGAAATCTTTGTTGCCGATTACTAGTCCTTCCAGGCCATATTCCCAGTATTCTGGAGGGAGCAGCACAGACCTTATTTTCCAAAGAATTGTGTTTTTCTGTTCTGACTTTCCTAGGGACCACCTGAAGGACAAGTACAAGGTGCCTGCTTTGCTTTGTCTCACTTGGAACTCTATTTGAAAGAACTAACTTCCTGAGAGAGACAATAGAAGGTTTCAGAGAGGAGGTAGCACTGGGAAACAGATGGACTGAAGGGTTAGGCCTCCTTGTTGGCTCTTCTTCTTACTTCTTTCCTGGATTGGGTCAGGGAGTTTTGACTCAGTAAGCCTGAGGACTTATTGAGCCAGAGAATAACATGAGCCATGACTCCATCCCTGGGACTACAGAACTAAATGAGCTATCCCCATGAAAATGTGTTTTTAACTGTAGAAACCTAAAAACCAGGAATTGTTTAAGGGTCAAAAGAATATCCCTTCCGCCATTTGGTGGTTCATCATCTTATATGGAACACCTTACTGCAGATAAAATGCAATTTGTTGGTTTTGTTTTTGTTTTCTGTTTGCTGTTGTTATTATAGAGTTGTTTTAATTTGTTGCATATGGTAGGCCTCTGCAAAATTGTAATAGTTGAAATAATCAGAACACAATTTTCTCCACACAGAGAAAAACATACCTATATGTCAGCATACAAAAGAAACAGGTTCAACCTCTGTTGAGACCACTTGAGTGTTTTTGTTCCTTTTTGTTGTTGATTTCCTTATTTCTCACTTTTTAAAATATTTTAGTTTCTTTGTTTCCCTGGACACAATGGAGATATCTGTATAAGAGATGGCTGAAGAATCACCACCATCATAGTGTATGTGGAAAGAACTCTGCTTATGGACAGAATCGTATCCAAGTTCAAATATTGATTTATTACATACATACTACATGATCTTAAGGCACATAATCTCCCAACTATCAGTTTCCTTAAACTAATGTGTAGCAGTTTAATATGGTTATGAATTCCAAAAACAGATATTGGATTATGTTTGTAATATGGTCTGTACCTGGGTGTGGTTATGATTAGGGCTTTGATTGGGTCACACCATTAGGGCATTGAGTCCCCACCCCTTGGTGGGTATGGACTCACAGATAAAAGACATGGCAAAGGACAGAGTTTGAGGGTTTTTGATGTTGGAGTTTGATGATGAAGTTTTAAGCTGGAGCCCCAGGAAGTAAGCAGAGGAAAGAGAAGCAAGTCCCAGGAAGAGAGGAAGCCTGAGCCCAGGAAGAAGCAAGTCCTGGGAAAAGTGGAACCCTGAACCCAGAGAGAAGCAAGACCCTGGAAGAGAGGAACCCAAGAAGCCTGAATTATCACAGATGTTGGCAGCCATCTTGCTCCAACACATGAAAATCGACTTTGGTGAGGGAAGTAACTTATGCTTTATGGCCTGGTATCTGTAAGTTCCTACCCTAAATAAATACCCTTTATAAAAACCAACCAATTTCTGGTATTTTGCATCAGCACCCCTTCAGCTGACTAATACATAATCCTTACTCTTTCTGCTTCACAGCTTTGCATGTACCAAGTATGTAGTCTGAAAGCAAAGTCTATAAATGATAAGTGATGATAAAAATTGTATGTGAATGTTCACATGAATAAATGAGAACTGAAATTGCTTATCAATTGATCATTCATTTGCTGTTCTCTATCACAACCACGGAAGTTATATATCAGATATAATTGGGCTCAATTCATCTTTTTAAATATGTTTTAAAATTTTAAATATGAACTTCTAGAGATTCTGTATGTAGGGAATCATGCCATATAACCATGGATAATTTAACATTTGATTCCTTTCACTTCATTTCACATAATCATATGAGCACATTAATGTAGCCACAACCATTGGCAGCAGGGCCTGTAGAAACATTCTTGCAGTTTTATTATACGCTTCCCAAATTTTATACATACTGAACTACATTATAGCCAAACATTAGTGAGGTATTATATATAATCAAGGTTAAAGGTTTTCTTTACAATACGTCCAATTTTACCACGTCATGTACCTAATCAGAGAAATTAGATTCTTACAGAATCATTGCCTTTCAGACCATTAATGTATTTTCTATTTTAACATTCTTACTGCAACAAGATTCTTCCTTGTTTCACCTAAACAAATAAAGATTGTCTTTTGCACATGTAGCTGTTCTAATCTCAATCACAGTTATGCAAAATATCTCATTTAAGAATGGTCAAGCACACCAATATCCTGATAACAAACATTCCCCAAAATAGCCTTTGACAGAATCCACTCCTCTCTTTCAGGACTACTTATCTTAGTGATCCATCACAGCTACTGGGGAGAGACATTGGTTTAACTCATTTGCTTGTATATCAGGCAAAGACAAATCAGCACCTTTTGGCATCTCTTTCTCTTTCTGACATTTTTTTTTTTTCCCTATCAGCACAAGGGTCATACTACATCACAAAATTTTACAGCCAATATTCAGTTGTTTCTTTAGAATGCCACAGTGTAACACCATTTCTTCTTGTCTGGGTCCGGATGTGGTATTACAAAAATGACACTGACAAGTCAGTGTTTTCTACTGCTTAGTATCACAGGAACACTCATCACAGGTGAAGGTCACAAAGACATAATACCACTATGCAACTATAATTACTATTAGGCAAATAATTCATATTAGTTGGATGTTAAATACTAAGAAAGCATTAAAATTGCTACTTAAAAATTAAAGCCAATAAACCAATTGCTACATGCTCATGAGTTGAATGGTTACTTTCTGGAATTTCAGGTGAGTGTGTTTAGGTTTACTTAATATAGCAGATGGCTGGCGAATATTATGCTTTTTAAATTTTTATAAACTTTCAAGAAACATTGGATAGCTAGAGATTCTCCTAACAAATACAAGTCCCTCTTTCATCTCCTTCTGAATTTGCTAGTTCACTTCCCTCATTATGTATAGATAGTCTCTTTTCTACTTATTTTTATATCATATAGTATAGTGTTTCTCAAAGTGTGGACTGGAGAATCTAAGACCCTTTCATGGGACCCAAAAGCTTAAAAGTAGATTAATAATACCAAAACATTATTTGACCTGTCTCCTTTCTCACAAGTGTATGTTTTCTAGAAGGAACTTGGCTTGTAATATAACTGACTGTATGCAGAAGCAGGTAGGAAAATCTAGCTATCTTCTATTAGACCACACATAAAGAAGGTTTACAAAATTTTAGAACAATGACATTCTTCTTCCTAATCCTTTTTTATTTCAAAAAGTTATTTTTAAAATACAATAATGATTAATCGTATTAACAGGAAATGGGCTTTTACTATTTTAAATGATTAAATATTAAATATTTTAAATATCTCGGTTTTAATTTCTAATATGGTAAATAACAGTAGATATAAATAAAGTAAACCAACATTCTTTGAGTTTCTGAGTAACTGTTAATGGTGTAAAAGACACTGAATTGAAAAAGTCCGAGAAATGTTGTCACAGAGTATACCAGAGTTGTTTTATTTAGTTTTCTCCTTATGATCCCAGAAACTCATGAGAGAAGGAATAGGTAGCCTGGGAGAATAAAATTGTCCCCTCATTCCCAGCCCCAGAATTTAAAGAAGAGTTAGGCCGTGGTATGTGTTTCTGAGATTCACCCTTTGCTTCCATCCCATACATACTGAGATCTAATTTGGACCAAGACAATGACAATCACCCAAGATAGATTTAGGGGGCAGTTAGATTCAAGAGAGTTTTTGTTTTCTTGACTTTACTTTAGAAATATAATCCACATATCCATTCATTCTTTTTACTGTCAATACTACCATGCTATTTCAATATTGTACTAAGGCAATATTATACTATCTAGTCTTTCAGGCTAAAATCTCTTCCCTCTAATCCATATCATTAGAATAATCTTTCCAAAATAGGAATTTGTCAGAGATGTACTCACTCTGATAGATCAGTGGTTTCCCCATTGTCTATAAATTAAAGACTAAACATTCTGGGATCATAGGATCATAGACTTTTCAACCTATAAAAGAACATGAAAATCATCTGCTCCAACTTCTTCATGTTATAAAATGGGAAACTAAGGTCCACAACTTTATTATGGACATCTGAATAATAACATCATCAGAATGAGAATTATAGTTGTCTATATCTGTCACTCTTAGTATTACAAAATATTCTAATTTACAAGTATGTTTCACTACTTCACTATCTCTACTTTAGCTGCACTATTCTTCCCATTGGCCTCAAAACATGCCCAGTAAATTGTCACAACATATCTCTATCAATTTACTTCCTCAGGGGTGAATTTCTCACCTTCTCTGTCTACCTAACTTTCAGGGTTCAAAGTTATACCTTCTGACAACATGGAAGATGGCAGAATAAGTAGTTGGCAGGCTATACTCCCGCTCCAGAAGCTGCAGGAAGACAGTCAATCTTGCCGGCCATAGGGGAAGCCTCCGGCCTGTGGGGGTGATTGGATCCAGCAGCTGGAGGGGGTACTCAACAGGGCACCAGTGACATGGATGGGTACAGGGTATACTGATTCAGGAAAGGGGGTCCTAGTTGGACATCAGAGGCCTGAGAGAGGCCCATTCTTTTATTTCTTTATCTCTCTTTTCATCTGGGTACATGTGGAGAGGCACAGTCATGAGAAGTTGGCGATGAGCACCTAAGCAAACATCGATGGCCAGAGAGGGAGGCCCTTTTTTTTTCTCTTTTCTTTATTTTCTTTCTTCTTAAATTAATTTTCTTTCTTTTCCCCTCTTCTTTTTTCTTTCTTCATTTTTCTCTTTTATCTTTTATTTTCCTTTTTTTTTGTTCATTTTTCTCAACTACACAGCAATTCCAAAGATTCTAAATAAATTCTAAAGCAATTCTAAAGATTTAAAATCTTTAGTTTCACATCATATTCAATGATGAAATGCTAAAGATTTTCTCTCTAAGATCTGAAATGAGAAAAAGCCGCCCACAGTCACCGTTCTTATTTAACATTCTGTTAGAAGTACTTGCTCAAGCACTTAGTCAAAAAAAAAAAAAGCTGTAAAAGACATCCACATTGGAAAGGAAGAAGCAAAAATTTCAGTATTTGCAGATGACAGGATCATATACATATAAAACCCTGAGAAATATACAACAAAAACTTCTAGAGCTGGAAAACAAGTTCAGTAAGGTGACAGGATAGATCAACATGCAAAAATCAATAGCATTTCTGCACACTAATAATGACCAAACTGAGGAGGAAATAAAGAAAAAAATTCCATTTACAAAAGCAACTAAAAGCACCAGATACCTGGGAATAAACTAACTGAAGATGTGAAGGACATGAACTCAGAAAATAGTCAACTAGTATTTGACAAGATTTTAAATGAAATCTGAGGTGACCTAAATAAATTGAAGAATATTCCATGTTCATGGGTTGGAAGACTAAACATCATTAAGATTCTGTCTTACACAAATTGATTTACAGATTTAATGCAATCCCAATTAAAAATTACAACAGCACTTTTTTCCTGAATTGGAAAAACTAATTGTGAAATTTATTTGGAAGTGCAAGGGGTCCTGACTAGTCAGACACATATTGAAAAAGAAAAACAAAATTGGAGGAACCATGCTACCTGACTTTATAGCATATTACAAAGCTATAGTGGTCAACACTTCATGGTATTGCCAGAAAGATAACATGCCAACCAATGGAACCAAACTGAGAGTTCTGATATAAATTCTTGCATATACTGCCAACTGATATTTGACTTGGCCACCAAGCCCACTCAACTGGGACAGAATGGCCTCTTCAACAAATGGTGCTTGGAGAACTGGATATCCATATCCAAAAGAAGGAGAGGATCACCATCTCATGTACTATACCAAAATTAACTCAAGATGGATCAAAGACCTAAATATAAAGAGCCAAGTCCATAAAGCTCCTAGAAGATAATATAGGGAAGCATCTAAGATATCTTGATATAGGAAATGGCTTCATAAACTTTACACCCAAAGTGTGAGCAGTGAAAAATAAAATAAATAAATGGGACCTCCTCAAAATTAAAAACTTATGTTTTGAAGGAGTTTCAGGAAAATGAAAGTCAAGCTACTCAATGGGAAGAAATATTTGAGAATCAATCTGATAAGGGCCTAATATCCAGCATATATGAAGAACTACATCTCAAAAATAACAAGACAAACAACCCATTTTAAAAATGGGCAAGAGATTTCAATAGACACTTATCCAAAGAAAAAATACAAATGGCTAAAAAGCACATGAAAAGATGCTCAACATCACTGACTGTTAGTGAAATGCAAATCAAAACCACAATGAGATATCATCTTATACCTACTAGACTGGCAGCTATTGAAAAAACAGAGGACAACAAGTGTTGGAGAGGATATGGAGGAAAGGGAACATTTATTCACTGCTGGTGGGAATATAGAATGGTGCAGCTATTGTAGAGGACAGTTTAGCAGTTCCTCAGGAAACTAACTATAGAACTGTCATATGACTGAGCAATACCACTTCTGGGTATATACCCAGGAGAACAGAAAGCAAGGTCACAAACATATACGCACATCAAAGTTCATAGCAACATAATTCACTATTGCCAAATGTTGGACAAAAGCCAAGTTGCTTAATTAATGGATAAGCCAATTGTGGTATATACGTACAATGGAATATTACTCAGGTTTAAGAAGAAATGCAGTATTAACACATGGAACAACATGGATAAGTTTTAAAGACCCTAAGTTGAGTGAAGTAAGCCAGTCACTGAAGGACAAATATTACATGACCTCACTGATATGTCTTAAGCAAATTGAGTAAACTCAAAGGGCTAAAGTCTGGAAATACATCATCAGTAGTCAGAAAGGGAGCAGAAGGTGGGAAGACAATGCTTAATATGGATAAAATATATGATGAGGTGGAAGGTGGTGGTTAGGCAGTAGATGAGGTTGATAGTGGTGCAATGAGGTGATTGGGTTCAAGGGTGCAGGAATGTGAGGGGGAGTCAGGATGGGGGTGAGATTGGACTATCCACGGATCTGGGGGGAGGCTCAGGAGAAAGAGCACATGAATTCTGGGTATTTGCATGTGTGTGGCTAAACTACAATGTGAATGTTCTTTTGACATATTTGGCAGGAAAGGATTTCTGGTGCAGGTTGTTGGGGTGTGGGGATATATGGGTCAGGGAGTACATGGGGCATTCTTCTGTGGAATATGTAAGTGTTTACCTTGTCATAGTGTGTTATCTCAGTGGTGGAGACCCATACAATAAATAAGAAAATATTAACCTCCCATCCTGGGAAGTCCTGTTATGGTCTCAATTAGAGGGGCAAGAATTTTTTTCAAGAACATAGGCAGTGCCTAGTAAAAGAAAAGAGCCATATGTCAAGCACTCAGTATTACTGCATGTAACTATGAAATTTATTCTTCAAAAATTGAAACTTAGTGGTTACCACAGGTTTTGGGAAGGGATGAATAGAATGGATATAACATACAGCATTTTCAAGGCATTGGAATTGTTCTGCATGATCTTGCAATGATGGATACAGGCCATTTTAAATTTTGTCAAAATCTATAAAAATGTACAGGAAAATATAAACCATAATGTAAACAATTGACCATGAGTAGCAATGATTCAGTATTTATATATCACTTGTAAAAAATGTAGCATACATCTTACAAATGTAAGATGTTATTAATAGTGGAGACTGAGAAAGTGCGTGAATGAGAGGGGTTTGGTATACAGGAATCCCCTATATTTTCTATGTTAATTTTCTGTAACCTAAAGCTCATGAGTATAAAGTGAAAAAAAAAGACACTGAGAGAATACGCAGGAGGAATCATCACTGTACATAAAATATAACATATCTTACAGTGATGAAAGGCATAATGAAAAAAAAATTTTAATTTACTCTTATGTTTTTATTTTTGTCTTTTTTTATTAGTTTGTTATTTTTTGTTTATTGGTTTGGCTTTGTTTTGGGGGAGGTTTTGTATCACAGAAGGGTCAAAACTGTGGCAGGGAAGGATCACTGATGCAGGGTGTCATGATGGGGGAATGTGTGGGAATGTCTCTAAGGCATATGAATATGTTCGAGTGGTCATGGGGTATTGTCTCTGTGGGTGAAGACCCACACAATAACCAAAAGAGTATTGAGTTCCCATCTTGGGAAGTCCTGCTACCTTCACTAATAGAGCAGCAAGAATCCACTGAGTACAACAGCAGTGCCTAGCGAAGAAGGATAGACCATTACACCAAACTCTTAATATTAATAGCTGTACTTATGAACCTATTCTTATGAAATTGACACTTAGTCAAGTATTTTATATTACCTAAGAGTTACTTCCTGGAATCCTCCTTGTCGCTAAATGTGGTCTCTCACTAAGTCAAATTCAGCATATAAATGCACTATCTTCTCCCCAGCATGGGGCATGACTGCTGGCTATGAGCCTTCCCAGCACTGAGGGATTATTACCAAACAATGGCTAATGATGAATCTGGAAAAAGACCTTGACAAAAAGGAGGAAATATTAAATACAAATGAGGTTTTATGGTGAAGATATTTCAAAGTGAGTTGGGAGATTATTCAAGAGGAATAGTTAAAACATGGGAGCATTTCTAGGACATTGGAATAGTCCTACATGATATTGCAGTGATAGATACAGACCACCATACATTTTGTCAAAACCTATAAAATTGTTTAGGAAAAAGTGTAAATTGTGATATAAAATATGGTCTTTGGTTAGTAAAATACTTCAATATGTGTTCATCAATTGTAAAAACATGTTACTCACTAATGAAAGATGTTGATAATGTGGGGAAATATGGGAGGGGGAGGTGGTGGGCATCTTGGAATTCCCTATATTTTTGATGTAACATTTATATAATCTAAAGCTTCTTTCAAAAAAGAATTTTAAAAAATGGTTTAAAATAGGTGGAACCAAGCGTCAAAGATGAGCCTTATCACAAAGCCTAACAAACAAAAAAACAAAACCCCCTAGGCAAGATAGAGATACTGACCAAGGAGTAAGCCCATCAAGATAAACAGATGTCCAGACATCAATGTGGCAGTTTGATATTATTTATGAATTACAAAAGAAATATTATGTTTGTTAATTGGTCTGTTCCTCTGGGCACAATACCTGTTGATTGATTTAAATTCAAAGGCTTTATGTTTACTTGATTAAATCAAGATTAGGGTTTGATTCAACCACATCATTAGGGTGACTCAGTTTGAGTCCCTATCCCTCCCCAACCCCTTTATAGGTTATATAAATGGTTACTCAATCAAGAAGACAGGAAAGGAGATACACAGAATAAGATACACACATGAAGAGATAGCTCCATAAACACAGAAGATGAGAGGACTTTGATCCTGCAGTCACAGGAAGAGAGATGAGACATTCACCTGATAGTTTACAGCTGACCTTGTGAAGAGAACAGAGCAGCAAAGCCTGGAAAGAAACAAGCCCTTAAGTTTACAGCTGAGATGGGAAGAAGCTGGGGCCACCGACGCTTAAGGGAAAGAGGAAGGCTGAACCTTGGAGAGATCACCCACCACCTTGCTTCAATATTTGGCAATAGACTATAGTGAAAGAAGTAACCTCGAGTTGGACTCTTTAGGGTCTTGTAAGTGTAAGCTTTTACCCCAAATATATACCCTTTATAAAAGCCAACAGATTTCTGGTACTTTGCATCAGCACCCATTTGGCTGACTAATACAATCAGCAAAAAAATTACAAGCTATACTAAGAAACAGGAAGATAACACTAAGTCAAAGGAACAAACTAAAAAGTTGGAGTACATGCAGAATTTGGAACAACTAGTCAAAGATATCTGCATAAATCTCTAAATCAACTCAAGGAGATGAAGAAAGAGATAAAGGATATTAATAAGACATTGAATGAGCATACAGGAAAAAATGTAAACATACATAAAAAATAACAGGACTCATGGAATGAAATGCATAATAGAAGAAATTAAAAATGTCTAGATTCACACAATGGCATATTTGAACTGGCAGAGGAATAAAGTAGTGAACTGAAAGATAGGACATCTCAGATCACAGAGACAAAAGAGTTAATGGGGAAAAAATGCAAAAAAGTCAGCAGGGACTCAGGGAATTGAATGATAGCATGAAACACACAGACATATACACTGTGGATGGATGTTCCAGAGGGAGAAAAGAAGGAAAGAAGGACAGAAGGAGTGTTTGAGAAAATAATGGCCAATAACTTCCCATCTCTTAAGAGGGACACAGACGTACATATCCAGGAAGCACAACATGCATAAAAACAGAACTCCTAGCAGTTCTTCTCCAAGACACATATTAATCATATTGTCAAATGCCAAGGTAAAGAGAGAATCATGAGACAGAAAGAGAAAAGAGATCCAGTGCTTATAAAGGATCCTTGATAAGATTACATGCTGAATTCTCATTTGAAACTATGGAGGTGATAAGGCAGTAGTATAACATAGGTAAGGTGCTGAAAGAAAAAAAAAACTGCCAACCAAGAATTCTGTGTCCAACAAAATTTTCCTTCAAAAAAGAGAGATTAAAATATTCAAAGATCAACAGAAATTGAGAAATTCATTAACAACAGTCTAACCTTTCAAGAAATATTAAAGGGAGTTCTTCAGGATGAAAGGAAAAGACAGGAAAGAGAGGTTTGGAGGAGAGTGTACAGAGAAGAGTATTAGTAAGCGTAATGAAAGGATAAAAAGAGAAACAAATTAAGACGTGGCATATATAAATCTAAGGTAGAAATGGTTGACTTAAATATTGCCTTTAGAGTAATAACACTAAATGTTAATGGATTAAGCTTCCCAATTAAGAGACACAGAATGCATAAAAAAGAAATGACACATCTAGCTGTCTGCAAGAGACTCACCTTGGACCCAAGGACACAAATATCTTGCAAATGAAATGCTGGAAAATGATTTCTCATGGAAACAGCAACCATAAAAGGGCTGGAGTCGCTACCCTAGTATCAGACAAATAGACTTTAAAAGCAAAACTGTTGCAAGAGACAAAGAATGACACTATATATTAATAAAAGGGACAATCTACCAATAAGAAAGAACAAACATAAATATTTATGCACCTAACAAGGGTACCCAAAATACGTGAGACAAACACTAGAAAAAGTGAGGGGACAAATAAATGCCTCTACAATCATAATGGGGAATTTTCATACATCAGTGTCAGCAACAGACAAAACATTTAGACAGATGATCAATAAAGAAAAAGAGATCTTGAATAATACATAATACATTAATGGAACGAGATCTAATGAACACACATAAAACACTGAACCCCAAAACAGCAGTACATACATTCTTCTCAATCATTCTCCAAGATAGACCACAAGTATTAATAAATAGAAAGATGGAAATATTACAAAGCACTTTGACCACAATGAAATGAAGCTGGGAATCAATAAGAGGCAGGGAACTGGAAAATTCACAAATATATGGAAATTAAACAACACACTCTTAAACAATCAGTGGGTCAAGAAAGAAATTTCAAGAGAAATCAATAAACATTTTTCAAATGAAAATGAGAACACAATATATCAAAACTTATGGGATGCAGCAAAAGCAGTGCTGAGAGGGAAATATATAACCCTTATGTGCTTAAATTAAAATGAAGAAAGACTTAAAATCAATGTCCTAAATGCACACCTGGAAGAAGTAGGAAAAGAACATCAAACTAATTCCAAAGCAAGAGAAGGAAAGAAATAAAAGAAAGAAAGATTAGAGCTGAATTAAATGAAATTGAGATTAATTTAAAAAACAATAGTGAGAATTAACTAACCAGAAACTGCTTTTTGAGAAGATTAATAAAATTGACAAACACTTAGCTAGACTAACAAAAAAAAAAAGTGAGAAGATACAAATAAGTAAAATTTTAAAATGAGAGCAGGGACATCGCCACTGATCTCAGAGAAACAGAGTATCATAAGAGGGTACTATGAAAAATTGTATGCCAATTGGTTGGACAATATAATTGGAATGGACAAATTTCTGGTGATACTCAGGCAACCTACATTGACAAAAGGATAAATAGAAGACCTCAAAAGACCAAACACAAGTAATGAGACTGGCTCAGTCATGAAAAGCATCCCAACCAAGAAAACCCCAAAACCAGATGGATTCAAACTGGTGAATTCTACCAATCATTCCAATAATAGTTAATACCAATCCTGCTCTAAGTTTTAAAAAAACTGAGGAAGGAATATTACCTAACTCATTCTTTGATGCCAATATGACCCTAATGTCAAAACCACATAAAGATGGGGCTACAAGAAAATTTTAAACCACTCTCTCTAATGAACTTAGAGGCAAAAATCCTCAACAAAATACTTGCAAATAAAATCTAAGAACACATTAAACAATTTATACACCATGATCAAGTGGATTTTGTCCCATATTTGCAAAGATGGTTTAACACAAGAATATCAGTTAATGTAATATACATTTAAAGACTGAATGAGAAAAATTACTTGATCATCTCCACCAATGCAGAAAAGGCATTTGATAAAATTCTGCATCTTTTCATGATAAAAAAAAATTTGAAAGATAAGAATAGAAGGAAACTTCCTCAATATGATAAACAGTATATATAAAAAACCCACAGCTAATGTTGTACTGAGTGGTGAAAGAATAAAAGCTTTTCCTCTAAGATCCAGAACAAAACAAAGATATGCACTGTCACCACTCTTATTTAACATTGTCAGAAATTCTTGCTATAGCAATTAGGCAAAAAAGAAGGAATAAATGTCATCCAAATTAGAAAGGAACAAGTAAAACTTTCATTATTTGTATATGATATGACCCTATATATAGAAAGTCCTGAAAACTCTGCAAGAAAGATATTACAGCTAATAAACAAGTTCAGTAAATGGTGAGATATAAGATCAACACACCAAAATCAATAGTGTTTCTTTCCACTATGAATGAGCAATCTGATGAGAAAATCAAGAAAAAAATTCCATTTATAACAGGAGCTAAAAAATCAAATATCTAGGAATAAATTTAACAAAGAATGTAAAGAACTTACACACAGAAAACTAGACACCATTTTTTTTTAAAATTCAAAGAAAATGTAAATAAAGGGAAGGACATCCCATGATCATGAACTGGAAGACTAAATATCATTAAGATGTAAATTCTTTTGATGTACAGATTCAGGGCTATCCCCAATAAAAATTCCAATAGCATTTTTTACAGAAATTGAAAAGTCCATCATCAAATTTATTTTGAAGGGTAGGGGGGCCAAATAACCAAGAACATCTTGAAAAAGAAAAACAAATTTGGAGGATTCATACTACCTAACTTTAAAGCATACTACAAAACTACAGTGGTCAAAACTGCATGGTATTGACATAAGGATAGACATATTGACCAATGGCACTTAATTGAGAATTCAGAAATAGACCCACACTTATACAACCAAGTGAAATTTGACAAGGCTACCAAGTCTACTCAACTGGGACATAATGGTCTCTTCAACAAATGGTGCTGAGATAACTAGATATCCATATCCAAAAGAATGAAAGAGGATCCCTATCTCATACCCTATTCAAAGAGTAACTCAAGATGTATCAAAGATCTAAATATAAGAGCCAGGATCATAAAATTAGTAGAATATGATATAGGGAAGCATCTATGAGATCTCGTGGTAAACAATGGTTTCCTAAACTTTACACCTAAAATACAAGCAATGAAAGAAAATATAGATAAATGTGACCCCCTCAAAATTAAAGAAAACTTTTGTCCTTCAAAGAACTTTGTCAAGAAAATGAAAGGGCAGCTTAATCAATGGGAGAAAATTTTTGGAAACCACTTATCCAATAAGGGTCTAAGATCTAGCATATATAAAGAAACTCTACATCTCAACAATAAAAAGACAAAGAGCCCAATTAAAAAATGGGCAAAAGATTTGAACAGACACTTTTCCAAAGAGGAAATACAAATGACTAAAAAGCACATGAAAAGAAGCTCAGCATCACTAACTATTAGGGAAATACAAATCAAAACTATGAGATATCATTTCACAAGTACTACATGGTCTCCTATTAAAAAAAACAGAAAACTACAAGCATTGGAGAGATATAGAAAAATAGGATCATTCATTCACTGCTGGTTGGAACGTAGAATGGTGAAGCCACTGTGGAGGACAGTTTGGTGGTTTCTCAGTATGCTATGTATAGAATTACCATAAATTGTCAAAAGATGGAAGCAAACCAAGTGTCCACCAACAGATTAATGGATAAACAAAATATGGTATATACATATGATAGAATATTATTCAGCTGTAAGAAGGAATGAAGTATTGATGCATGCAAAAACATGGATAAATCTTGAGGAACTTATGTTAAGTGAAATAAGCCAGACATAAAAGGACAAAGTCTTACTAACATGAACTAAATGAGAAGGCTCATGCAGGTAGAGTCTAGAAGATAGGTTACCATGAGATAGAATGGTGAACTGATGCTTAATTTGCACAGAATTTAAATTAGGTTGATTCTAATGTAATGGAAATGGAGGGAGATGATGATGATTGTTGTCATTGTCATCAGTGGCTCTTCGCTGCCTGCAGCAACGCGCTTTTGTCCGGGTCTCTCCCCGCAGCGGGGTGGGGGGTTGGGGTTGAGGGGGGATGCTCACTCCAGGCCTCCAGAGAAAGAGGCTCTTGGGCAAGGGTAAGGCGAGGGTAAGGCAACAGAGGTCTTTAGCACTTAGCACATTCAGCCACACAGCACACAGAGAATGAGACTCTGGAGACTGCTCAATGGGAGAAGCAAGTCCGTTTATTGTAAAGGGGGAGGCTATTTTATACTCTTTTTTGAAGGATCATGTAAAAGGTTGATTGGATGATATTGAATGAAGTGAGATGAACATCAGAGCTCTAGTGCTGGTTGCTGTGCCCTTATTGAGTCTGTGCTCACTCCGTTTCAGTTGCCTTTTCCTGGAAATGGGCTGGTTTCCAGTATATACTGAGTCATTGCCCCAGGCACTCCTTTGTTACTTTCCCACCCTTCGGTTGAGATTTTCATGCTCTTTTGTTCTTTCACACTGTTTGGTTGCCCCAGGCGCCATTTTGATAGCTCTAGGTGCCATCTTCCATTAAGGACTTTCCAGTGGGGGGAATTCCCACAGATGATGATGATGATGGTACGATGATGTGATTGTAATTAACTGTGCTGAATTTGGGTGTGAGGTGGTAGAAAGGGGAAGTTTGGGGTTTCCAGGTTGCTTAAAGGAATGCCAGAGAATAAAACTGGGCACTGTATAACACAGTGAACTCTGGGATGACTCAGGATTGTGGTCAGTAATACAAATATAAGAATTGTTTTTCAGGATTTATGACAAAGTTATGTCACTAATATAGGGTGTTGATAGTGAAGTGATACATGGGGTTTATGGGGGAAAATGCACCTAAAGCAATTATGTTCTTGTTGTCATATATTTACTCAATAGATAAGAGACCCACACAGCAGTTAACAAAACATTAAACTTCCACCTTGGGAAAGTCCTGCTACTTTCTCAAATAAGATGACAAAAATCTCCAGAATATATAAGCCATGCCTAATAAAAGGAAACAAGCAAGTATGCCAAGCCCTTGATCTTAATGCCTCTACTTATGAACTTTATTCCTGTAAGAATGAAACTAAGCCTAACTAGAGCCAATGCCTAAAAGTTACCTACTTAAAACCTCCTTGTTACTCAAATGTGGCCTCTCTCTAAGCCAAACTGCAAATAAACTCACTACCTTCCCCTTGATGTGGGACATGATTTTCTGGGTGTGAGCCTTCCTTGCGCCAAAAGATTATTACTAAGCATTAATCATCAATGCATTTGGAAAAAGACCTTAACCAAAAAGGGACACATTAAATAAAACAAAGTTTTTATGGCTAAGAGGTTTCAAGGTGAGTCAGGAGGTCACCCCAGAGGTTACACATGTACATGTCTCAGGTAGATATTACAAACTTCCACAGTAAACAAAGCCTCAAGCAAAAGTGTTCTCCAGGGCTCAGTGACATCCAGACATCACACACAAGCCACACAGCCTTATGAAATCAACACCTCTTCAGTGGGTTCTATTTGGAAATATATGTAAATCTATTTTCCCAATACAACACAGATACACTCATTTATTTTTTGTCTTTATTTAGTTTTTTAATATTACATTAAAAAAATATGAGGTCCCCATATACCCCCCACCCCCCTCCCCCCACTCCTCCCCCCATAACAACAATCTCCTCCATCATTATGAGGCATTCATTGCATTTGGTGAATACATCTCTGAGCACTGCTGCACCTCATGGTCAGTGGTCCACATCATAGCCCACACTCACCCACATTCCACCTAGTGGGCTATGGGAGGACATACAGTGTCTAGTAACTGTCCCTGCAACACCACCCAGGACGACTCCAAGTCAATTCCCCTAATCATGATTTTTCTATTCCTTTTATTTGAACCTATGATTTTCAGTATACATATTAAATAAAGACTGAAATATTCAGATTTTTCATATGCCAGCTGAGCCCTGAAACCCAGCAGAGATACAGTGAACTTCTACTCTTCAGTTCTTTAGTCCTACCCTAGACAACTAAGAAAACAATAATGGAGAATTCCCATCCCCCAAGCTAGGAGTATCTACAACTGCAAGCAAAACAATTCCTTCCATCTGTCCCATAATATCTAAATCCCCTTTCCTTCTGAAGCAGAGTAAACATCATCCCAAATTCCTCAAGAATGAGGAATGAGCAAAATAAAGTTGGCCATGGATCTAAGAAGATTTATTGGTATTGTAGTTTTTATCTTGTGGTAATAGAGCAACTCATAAGAGTGATACAAAGATAGTGGTTGTCAGGGGTTCAGAGGTGAGGGGGAGGGATGAATAGGTGGATACAGGGTATTTTTAGGGCAATGACACTCATCTGTATGATATGGTAATGAAAGATACATTACATCAAACATTTATCAAAGCCTATAAAGCTATACAGCACAAAGTATAAACCATAATGTAAACTATAGTCTTTGGTTAGTAGCAGGGCTTCAATATTGGTTCACCAATTGCTACAAATCTGCCACACAAATGTATGATGTTAATACTAAGGAAACTGAGTGTGTGTTGGGGCATTTAAATGGGAATTCTCTGTGGTGTCTGTGTAATTTTTACATAAATCTAAAACTTCTCTAAAAAGAAAAAAAACTCACACAATTAAATTTATATTTTTCATTCAAGAATCTTTTGGGGCGAGGACTTGGCCCAGTGGTTAGGGCATCCATCTACTCCATGGGAGGGCCACAGTTCAAACCCCGGGCCTCCTTGACCTATGTGCAGCTGGCCCATGCACAGTGCTGATGGACGCAAGGAGTGCCCTGCCATGCAGCGGTGCCCCCCACATAGGGGAGTCCCATGCGCAAGGAGTGCGCCCCATAAGGAGAGCCGCCTAGCGTGAAAGAAAGTGCAGCCTGTCCAGGAATGGTGCCGCACACACGGAGAACTGACACAAGATGATGCAACAAAAAGAAACACAGATTCCTGTGCCGCTGACAACAGAAGCAGGCAAAGAAGACAGCAACAAATAGACACAGAGAACAGACAACTGGGATAGGGGGGAGGGAGAGAAATAAATAAAAAATAAATAAATAAATAAATAAATAAGCACAGAGAACAGACAACCGGAGTAGGGGGGAGGGGAGAGAAATAAATAAATAAATAAATATAAAAGAATCTTTTGGATCGATTCAACTCACATAGTTTTACTCTTCTTGGTATTGTGATTATAATTTTACTATGTATTTATTGTATTCCTATAATATACTGCCTTGCACTGCACTTTATGTTTCCATTTGTAATTTCCTAAGTCTGCATTTTATAAAATTTGTTCCATGAAGAGCACAAACAATGTGTTTTTAAAAGTCTGTTGCAAGACGGGACAAAATGAGGGCAAGGGGTTACCTTCGGGTGGGGTTTTCTGGGTTTGAGGGGGGCTGGGGATGGGAAGAGGGGTAATATTGTCCAAGAAATAGGTGGGAGGGAGGGGCAACATACGAATATGGGAGAGCGTCAGAAGTTCGTTGAGAACTAAATGTTGAGTAAAACGTATCAAAGTATAAGTAGGAGGGTTACCTGGTTAGGACGCTCAGGGGGTATGGTCTGATGCGTGACGGACTCCGGAGGGAATAGCTGAAGGCTCATTTTGCCAAGGTGGGTTCTACCATTGGGTGGGGTGGACCCATATCCTGGGGAAGACTAATGCCGTTGAATAGAGAGAACTGTATCTCTCGTGAGAAAGGACGGCTCCCAGGGTATTAGATTGGCAGGCGTTGTGGGCCCTAAGGGGAGGGGAAAATGGATGTGGAATGGATGGAACAAAGGTAAATAAGGGGGAAAAAGAGGAGTTATGTGAGAGTACACGAGGATGAATATAAAACAGCTAATATTACACCAAAAACATATAGGGGACGACAGACTAATAATGAAAACCATAAGACAAAACATAGGATAACTAAAAAATTTAGAAAACTGTACAGCCTAAAATATGGACCACATAGTAAGCACAAATGTCACCTTGTTTGAAAACTATAGTGTTGGAATCTGTACATCAGTTTCAGGAAATATGATATGAATAAGTTAAAAGATTATTGCTGTGCAAGGGAAAAGGTTTTATGGTGGATCTGGGGAAATACTGTATATTGTATATATGAATTTCGGTGATCTAAGACTCTTCTGAAGCTGACATTATGTTGGGATTCACTTTACGGGAAGTTTTGGATCACAGAGTAGTTCAACAATGGCAGCGGAGGAATACTGATATGGGATGTTATTGACAGGATATATATGGTTGACAGGGAGTTATACAGGGCATATGCCCAGGGTATATGGTAATGTCTATATATACTCATAGTGGAAACAAAAACAACAGCTGGGGGGGTACTGGGCTCCTGGCCGGGGGGTCACTGTTGTGGGCCCTGGGAGAGCAGCGGCAATCCTCCAGGTGCAACGGCAAGAACCAGGAAGGAAGGAGGGCCCAACAGTGGGCTCGTGATACTAATGGTTACACTTTTGAGCCTATACACCTGCAATAAGAACAAGGCCTAGAGTAGCATTGTGCCTGGGGTTTTCCTCCTGACAGCCTGCATGTTACTCAAATGTGGCCACTCTCACAGCCAAACTCAGCGTGTAGATGCGATGCATTCCCCCCAGCGTGGGACATGACACCCGGAGATGAGCCTCCCTGGCACCGAGGGATCACTACCACATACCAGCTGAAGAAGCAACTAGAAAATGACCTTGAATTAAAGATTCAATGCGGAACAGCAGAATATACCTGTCTACATATAATGACATGACTTCGGGAAGCTGTTTGACCTAATGTAAGGGGGAAATGGAAAGGAGAAATGAGATTATAAGGCTGTGAGTCTCTAAAAAAGAGTCTGGAGGTTGTCAGAAGGAATACCCCTATGTACAACTGAACAGATTCTAAGAGACAGATAAGGTAGATACAACCCCAGGTATTGGTTCTTTTGAGGGATAAAGAGACCCACGGGTTCTATGGTCATGGCAGAAGGGGTTCACTGCCATGACAGATAGCCCTTCTTTGGAGCTGGTGTTTCTGTGTGATGGAATTGGACTCAGAGGGGATCTCTTTTCACAAGACTTGCATGCTACTTTATTGGAATTGTAGTCGGTGCTGGGTTTAAGATATATGTAGGGGATCTGAATCTCTGGACTGATAATATGACACCCAGGCCCAGAGCCTCAACAGACTTCAGCTCCTACACTTTGATTTATTGGACTTACTCCACTCAGCTAACATGGAGTTGAAGAAGGTCAACCACCACAACATGGAGCCTAGAGTGTCTACAACTGGAAGCGGGAGGAGTGCATCCAGTACCCATATGGAATCTAAGCCCTCACTTGACATAGATGTGCAATGGACACAACCAATCCAATGTCCACAGAGAAAATGTGGAATGGGTGTGGGAACGGTAGCCATGGTGGCTGCTGGTTGTGGGGAACGGGAGGAAGAGATGAGATGTGGAGGCGTTTTCGGGACGTGGAGTTGTCCTGGATAGTGCTTCACGGACAATTACGGGACATTATAGATCCCCCCAGGGCCCACTGGATGGAACGTGAGAGAGTCTGGGCTATGATGTGGACCATTGACTATGGGGTGCAGTGATGCTCAGAGATGAACTTACCAGGTGCAATGGATGTGTCATGATGATGGGAGAGAGTGTTGCTGTGGGGGGAGTGGGGGGCGGGGGCGGTGGGGTTGAATGGGACCTCATATTTTTCATAATGTAATTTAAATAAATAAATAAATAAATAATTTTAAAAAAAGTCTGTTGCCTATT
The DNA here is from genome assembly GCF_030445035.2 of Dasypus novemcinctus. Classification (NCBI taxonomy): domain Eukaryota; kingdom Metazoa; phylum Chordata; class Mammalia; order Cingulata; family Dasypodidae; genus Dasypus; species Dasypus novemcinctus. Next base: position 21,332,045 of record NC_080683.1, read on the forward strand.
ATAGAGGCTCTTATTGGCAATATTTGAAAGCAAATAATATATTGATTAGATCTTTTCATTTAAATAAATTGATTTATTGGACTATTAAAAATGTCCACAACTGACTTCTTCAAAGATCCTCAGGGCGTTTTTCAGCACTGTTAATCTTTACTTAATTCCTAAAGTTACTGGATTTAGTCTAGGTTCTTGACTATGCTGCAGAAATGAATTTCAAGAGCATGTTGGGTGAGCTAGGCCAGTAATTTATTCTGGTAGGGAGGGAAGAGAAATGGGAGAAAATAACAGATCATGGGTCCCAGTTAAAGAGGAAGGGACTGAAAAGTGATAAAGAGGGTTGATTTACAGACTTTGATTTCCCATTATACATTATAAATGCCCAGGTTTTACTTGCATGGTCATCATGGCAGAGGAATGGTGAGAGTAGGGTGCAGAGGGTAGGGGCAGGTGGCCAAAGGTGAGAGAGAGTGAATTCAGGTCTTGCACCTGCTTTTGAACTATTAATTATTCCACCCCTTTGTTAATGGCAGGGGAGGAAGTTCAGCTCTTTGCTGTTTTGATTGATTACCCCACCCATCATTCCCCCATGAAGGCCCAGTGATAAAGGTCTTGGGGAATATTCAGGGCTTCTCCTGGCTTCCAGAGGGTAAGTCTTTGTTCTGAATGGCAGAATCTTGGGGAAAGTATCCCAGCAGCCATCTTGGGGGTTATTGATGTCCACATGGACTCTCTGCCAGGTTCCAGATCCATTTAATGATTCCCTATCTTACTAGCCAGCTTCATTCCCCCTAAGAGAGTTTACACCTTTATTCTTAAAGGGGTGCTGAAGGGAGATGATCATTCTTCTGTATTTACTTCCTGCTTATTAGAGGCAGTAGGCCCTGCCTGACAAGGTATAAAACCCTTCTGCTATTCTATCTTGGTTGGAGGAAGATGGATCTGGCTTCATGGGTGAAGCTGGATGAAGTCTCCATATGGCTAACAAGATGTTGATTTCTGGAAGATATAAACTTGTTAGAATCTTGAGAATATATAGTTCCCTTAAGAGGACACTGAACCACAGAAGTAGAAAATGCCAAGTGCCTGCAAAGGCTGCATTTTCCCAAAGTTGATGAGAAAGAGTATTCTTTCTTCAGTTAAATGGGAAGAGGCATTGCCCTTTTTATTTACATTAAAGTTGATGAAAACATCTACAGGACCTTGTAATAGAAAATAGCTTCATGAACTTTGCACCCAAAGCACAAGCAGCAAAAGAACAAATAGGTAAGTGGGACCTTCTCAAAATTGAAGCCTTTTGCACCTTAAAGGAGTTTGTCAAGAAAGTGAAAAGATGGCCTACCCAATGGGAGAAAATATTTGGTAACCATATATCTGATAGGAGACTAATATCCTGCATATATAAAGAACTCCTATATCTTGAAAATAAAAAGACAAACAACATACTTAAAAAATGGGCAAGAGGTTTGAACAGACACTTTTCCAAAGAAGAAATACAAATGGCTAAAAAGTGCATGAAAAGATGCTTGAAGTCACTTGTTATTAGGGTAATGCAAATCAAAACTACAATGAGATATCATCTTACTCTCAGAAGACTGGCTGCTATTGAAAATGCAGAAGACTACAAGTGTTAGAGAAAACAGAAAAGGTTTTTTTAAGGGATATTTGGTTTGCCCTCCCCTTAGAAATAGGCATTTGAGCTAGAGTTAGAGGGAACAGCTGAATTTGACACAGACACTACTTAGCTTTTTCTCTTGAAGTATTTCAGTCTGTCCAATGACTGGCATTCATACATTCCACCAGGTGCTTCTGGTGAGCTGGTACTTTCTTTGGCAGCTGGCTTCATTTGGGATTAATGCACCAAGTTAGGAATTCTTTTAACTTTAATAGCTGTCAGAGTGATCAGATCAGAACTACAGATTAAAGTTCCTTACATTTTGACTATAATTGAGAACGAGGCTTGTTTTCCTGCCAAATTTTTATCAAAATTTGGCTTGCAGGTCCTGGGTGAGGAAAAGTTGTTTATGGACTATCTCAAATGGCCTAAGTTGAAGTGGATTTTAGCCACCTTGTTTGCTGTTTCCCTTCTGGTGGGAAAATACTTAGCCTTGGTGGGATGGCATGTGGGTTTGCCAGTTCTCCCCAGGATATGAGTGGGACAGGTTTTGAAATAAGGGCTAAGAAGGAGACCTGAGCTAAACATATCTTCTTCCTGGTATAGGATGAAGACTGAAAGTTCACCCCCCAAGTTAATTTTGTGGCTTTTTAGATTAAAAGGGCTGTTGGCTCAACAACTGTCAGGCAAGGTGGCCATTCCTTTATCTTATAGAGATGCTCATTAACTACTTAGAAAATGAAGTTTACTAGGACTTTAACATGTGCAATGCTTCCCTCATATGGTCTAGAATAGAAAAGATATCAATATAATCACCAGGCATATATCTAGAGTCAGATATAGATACAGCATTTAATACTAATTAATGTACAACCCAATGCATACGTTTCTCTTTGAGCTGCAGTTAATAGATTTAAGTTCCAGGTTTGCAATTTCTTACTATCTCTCTATGGGAGCAGGCCATAATGCCAACTGTATTTAAGTTTTATTCACAGAACTCTGGTGATCATTGCTCCACTTGGTATGTTCTTCACACAGCCAGCAAGCTGCAGCATCATTGACCCTAGAGAGAAGTTTGGAAAGTAGGCTCCAGTATTCCATCAGCATGGTGCATAGCACCCTTTGGCACTATGAAACAGTGCCAGTTTGGGGGTGATATTCATTGTACATTTGGCTATATTAAGCCATTGTTAGTTGCTGCCAGAATTTAAAACTGAAATATAGTTTCCATTGAATACAGGAGCACAACCAGAGATGTAGTAGATACCTTCATTGTTTTAGGGGTTAGTGACCAAGTTAGTCAATAACTCAAATGGAGAAATAACCTGCAGTGTATTGAAGATCTGGTTTGAATGCAAAAGATAGTTTCACAATGCTGAAGTTTATCTCTTAAGCAAATTTGCAAACTTTCTCTGCTTTTCTAGCAGTTCAATTAATTCTATTTGTGATGTATACATTAAATCCACTCACACGACAGTACTGACATTTAAAGACTCATCTTTAGGTTACCTTTCACCACTATCCATTTGTAACAAGTGAACCACAAACCTGCTTTCCTAGGCACAAGGAAACTGACAAAGTTAAGCACAGATTTCAAAGTTGAATACAAAGTTGAGCACAGATTAATACAGAAGAGAGAATTTTGTTCCTTCAGCATTTCTGGGAACTCTTTGATTTTAATTGAGGGCACATGAGTTTTCTTATTTTCCAGGAGAGGTTTAGTAACTGGTATGGCTCTTGATCTCTATTCACACCTTTTAGAGGTACAACCAAGTTTAAACTGATGGAAATTTGAGTTGTATTTCCTCATTTCTTTAAGGAAACATGACATGAGGTTTCTGGGGCTTCAGATCTGTTTTGTTTTGTTTTGTTTGTTTTTTTCTTACACTGGTTTAACTGAAATTCAGGGTTTCATACAGAGGCTGCTCTTGGCTATACTGTGGCCATGTAGACCAGCAATAGGCAAAATTTCCTGATTCTTGAGAAGACAATTCTATAGGGAGTTTACTGGCAGACTAGAGACCATGCCCATTATTTTAGGAAGAATGAAGAAGCACATTTTAGTCGATCTATCTGGTATCCCAGAGTCCTAGTTTGACTAAAATGTTCATTACTCTACATAATTTGGAGCTGATGCTCTGTCCCAGTGTCCTGAGAATTTCAATGTTCAGAGCCTCCCTGGCCTACAGGTGCCCCTATGCATGACCTAGGTCTTGGAGGATATCTGATGAATTCAGAGATCAGATCAATGTACCCAAGCTGAGTTGGTGGAGACATTCTGAGCATTACCCCAAATCAGAGTGACTAAGATAAGTTTCAGGGGATATTTGGTTGCCCTCTGGATAGTAGGGCCCAAGGAATGAGGGCCATTCAGAGTTTACTGCTCTGGTCTCAGCACCTCTGGCATTTCAGGTTCTGAAACTTGACTGCATGATCACCCAAACAAAAGTTCCTGAGTTAAATCTCAGGAAATGTTTGGCTGGTCTTTGATTTCTGCCACCCTGGGAATCACAAAGCCCATGATGCTGGGCATTCCTGTGGCCATTCTGGACTTGGAAGACAGACCGATAGACTGGGTGCCTTTCAAGCTAAATATTGCTCCTTCCTCAGAGAAGGGACAGAAAGCTTCTTCATATTCTTACAGAGGTCCTTAATGTCCTTCTAGTTTTATGACTTTACTGTCTAAGAGTTTCCCAGTTAGACCAGCCATCAAAAGGCCATTAAGTGATTAGAGACCAATTATTCTACCTAACAGGCCTTGGGGCCATGAGGCAATAGTTTCCTTGCTAGCAAAGGCATTTTTCCTTTTACAGTTTTTAAGACATTCCAAAGTATTCTAACACAAACCTGTAAAGAGAGATTTGGTAGTAAGAAGTAGCAAGGTAAAAACGTGGGTAAAAATTAATTATGCAAGGGTATCCTGGTCTGGGACTCCCCCTAGGGAAGGGAACTCCCATGGCATCCATTTGGCTCTGTTCACCCCTTCCCAGAAAAACAGGCCTGCAAAGGCATGGACCCAGGAAACCCCTGGCTCTCTGGCTCTCCTTCACTGCCATGTACCCCATAGGGGAGAGGGAGGGAGAAAGCAATGGTCAACAGCCCTTAGGATAGAGCTGACAGCTGCTTAAAGGGCTTGAAAGAGTGGCACAGTGAATTCTTGACATGTGACACAGGCCTCCCAACTGGGGCAGATCTAACAAACCTTAGTGTGTGGCACAGATGCAGAGTTCCCATGCCCTGGCCTCTTTTCTCTCAGGATTACATCCTGTGGGGGCTCATAAGCAAACCCATTTAAAGTGCAAAAACCAAAGGAAGGCATTAAACAGTCCATAGTGACAGTCACCAAGAACCTCTTGGCTGGCTCGCCAAGTATGTAACATATTTTGTCTAGGTTCTTAACTATGCTGCAGAAATGAATTTCAAGAGCACATCAGGTGAATTCAGCCAGTAATTTATTCAGGCATTCAGGCAGGGAGGGATGAGAAATGGGAGAAAATAACAGACCATGGGCCCCAGCTACAGAGGAAGTGAAAAGTGATAAAGAGGGCTAATTTATAGACTACAGTTTCCCATTATACATTATAAATGCCCAGGTTTTACTTACATGGTCATCATGGCAGGGGAAAAGTGGTGAGAGTAGGGCACAGAAGGTAGGAACAGGGGTCCAAAAGTGAGAGAAAGAGAATTCTCTCTTGTGCCTGCTTTTTGAATTGTTAATTATTCCACACCTTTGCTAATGGCAGGGGAGGAGGTCCAGCTCTTTGCTGTTTTGATTGATTACCCCACCCATCAATCCCCCATGAAGGCCCAATGTTAAAAGTCTTGGAAATATTCAGGGCTTCTCCTGGAGTCCAGAGGAAGTCTTTGTTCTCAATGGCAGAATCTTGGGGAGGGTCTTTCAGCAACCATCTTGGGGGTTATTGCTGTCCACATGAATTCTCAGCCAGGTTCCAGATCCATCTATTGATTCCCTAGATTACTAGCCAGCTTCACTAAAGTTACCTTTACATGCAAAATCAATTCAATTTCAGTGATAATTGAAACATTAAACCATTCATTTAAGCAAATATGAAAGACTATTGAGTTTACCTTGTCTGATATTTGGAAGGTTGTGCAGTATGAAATTGCATGGAAGATGTGATAGTGAGGCCATATCATGGACACATATACTCATTTTCAAAAGTGAGCACATGAGATCCAAAATAAGAAGATGAGCACTTAGTTCAGGTTCATGTTCATCTAAGAATGAGCTATGGCATGAGAATCTTTATCCCTCTACTTCTTAGCTTCATTCCACATTTAGACATTTAGACATTCCACAGATGAAAGGCAGTGGCCCATAACTGTGTGGCAGAGTGTCTTGGCTGGCCCTTGTCAATGCGGTCACCCCTCGGGCTGAAGTGTGGTTTGCTGGCCTGGCAGGGGAGCGGCCGCGGTAGGCCCAATTCCAAGCCATTGCCCCCATAATAGGGTGGCTGGTCGGACTCACCGCCACCCATGAAGGGAACTCGGCATGGGCGCAGAGTGCCCTTGGGTCTCAGCAGCCATGCTTCCGTGGCCGCCCCTCCTCCCGGATAGCACCACACGATGCCTTTTGAGGCAACACCCTTCTTCTTCTTTCTCCCTGCGCAGGCGCAGGGTGGAAAATTCCAGTCTGCCCTTCCTCCCCCCCCCCCCCCCCCCCCCGACAGCAGCAACAGCCAGGCACAAGGCGGGAAACTCAAGTCTGCCCTCTACCCCAGCAACAGCAGCCACCAATCCCTAAACCCTGCCACTTCCCCCAGCAACAGCAACAGCCAATCCCTAATCACCACCTCTCCCCCGTCCAGTACCTCCCACTGACCTTTCTCTGACCAATCAGAACAGGGCGTGGCTTCAACCAATCAGCCTTCCCCAGCCCCTATAAAACTGTTGCCTCTCCCTCAATAAAGACTTGCGTGTTTACCTTGTCTCCACGGTAGTTCTTCTGCCGTGCACCCTCCAGTCCTGAGAGCCCCTGACAAGGGCCTGGCCTCCCTTGTCCCCAGTTCGTCGCCTGCTTCTCCGGGCGACCCCCTCGTCGCCGGCTTCGCTGGGCAACCCCGTCAGCCGAACCGCGCAACCCCTGTGAGACCGACCCCTCGTCTGCTGCCAGACCGACCCCTCATCCCAAGCTGGACCGACCCCTCGTCCGCAGCCAGACCCCACCTCTACCGACCGAGCAAACCATCGCACTTGTCCCCTTTCACCAATGCTGTACAATGATACAAAAGAATCCAATCAAGGGAAATATTCAACATAGAATATTCTTCACAAACCAAGTCTTATTCCTAACAGTTTTTTTATTGATTACTTGCTCATTTCAATATGTATGCAATTCTTCCTGCTGAGAAAGACAAAAACAAAGAAACAAAGAAGAAAACAGTTGATTCAGCATATAAAAAGAATTACATTTTTTATCTTGCCCAAAAGTTAGGTTTTCTAAACATCTTGTATCAATAAATATTGTTGTTTACCTCATAGAGAATATTTTTACATGATAATACAATTGCCATTTCTCTGCAAAATTGGTGTGTTGAAGAGCAAAGTTTTTCACCTCAGGAACTAGAAAATTCTAAATTTAAATTTTACCTTCCTGGTTTCCAAGATAATTTTAACTTGGGTATTTTTTTTCAATCTCCACAGAGTTCTTCACTATTTTATGTGAAATAATACCAATTCCAAACAGTGTAGGATTGTTTGGGGAAAATATATTAGGTAATGAACATAAAGCACAAGTGAATATTTTTAAAAATATGAATTACCCATCCCTTATCCTCATCTCTCTCCATTGCCCAAATCCCACACTAAATACAGCATTCCTAACATTTTTTTCTACCACATATAGCATATCTGAAAACATCAAAGGACTTCACAGTCAACTTCCATAAGAGAACTGATATTATATAGGGAAACTTACAATCACAGTTCATTAAAACTATCCAGCTTATTTCTATCAACGTCAAGACTGAGTCTTGTGTGGCTCTTGCAATTATATAAGACCAATGGAATCTTTAATACATATTTAATATTTTCAGTTTCCTGTTCAAGTCACTTCTGAAAAAATCAGTAGAGCCAGTCATGAAGGCAATTATTTGTATGGTTCCAGAAATACAAGAAAAGTTCAGAGATCTGGCTTTGACACTAATTCATAATAAATTCTTTCTTTGAATAATGTGAAAAGTTCTGATATATTTTTAATACTGTTTTAGGTCAGTGTCATCCTTTAATGTTGAGGAGATTAATCTATTAATAATAAGGATTTTCCATAATTGTCAAGACCAACTGAGATCTAAATGTGCATTTGGTTTCAGAGTTCATTTTCTGTCATCTGTGCCCTCAATTTAGGTACTTCTGAGACCACTGTAACAAAGATAGTTGTCATTTCTCTCTATGACCATTTTAAATTAAATTGATGGATGCTGCAATTTTCAGGATGTATGTGTTCATTATTATGTGGATTCAGAATATTTTATTGGATCTCCTACTGTTAGTAATGAATAAACTAACCTTAACCAGAGATTTGCCTTCAGTCTAGAGACAGTCTGGTTATTCAGTTTAATTTTATGTCATTTATTCTTCAAAATGGTGTGGTTTAGAGTCCAATAGTTGATAACCTGGTATACTTATCCATTGTTTATTTCCTTCCATTCATTTTCAGGACATCATTTTTCATTACTGTTTACCTAAAACTGTACTTGCATTTCAATCCACCTTAATCCACATGAAGTAGCACTGATATGGCATGCTATTTAAAGTAGTTATTTGCAATCTTGGGTTAAGGAAACTCCTGTCTTAGTTTTATTATTCACACAAACTTGAAAATAAAATATTTATGTTCCAAAGGCACAGATTACAGATGTAACCACAGCCAGATATTTGATGTGCTGAGAGTTAAACAAAGAAAATCTCTTTTCCCAGAAAATTAACTCGATCATATGTCCTGATTCAAGCTAAGCAATGTGATCAGGCTTTACATAAACAGAGTACAATACCTCCGAAGTCAAATAATATCAAGGATTTGGGGTGTAATATTTCAGCCAAATGATACCTGAATTTCTTTCATGGGAACAAAGACATTCATTTGGTATTTAAAGATATAATTAAAGGGCACATTCCTCTTGCGTGAAGGACAGTAAACAAGTGATTCAATAGGTCAACTGATTTGACGCATCTGGCAAACTAGGGAGCACAAAGCCACTGAGTCAAACCAGTAGATGGAAGCATCCCAATCTGGGGAAGGGAGAAGATGTTAATGTAGGTGATGTACAGAGTTATGACTAATTCCCATGAAAGAGCATTCTATTTACTGAATAGTGACTCAATTGCAAGATCAGTCTCATAAGGTATTAGCTGTTTGGCATTATGAAGTAAATAAAGACAGTGTTTAGAAGAGTAAAACAAAATAGTAGAGGTCCAATGGCTATGAACTTTCAGATAGAGTTGGAGGTCATCCTGGAGGTTACGCTTATGCAGACCTCGGCTAGATATCACAAACTGTCAAAGTATGCAAAGCATCCAGCAACAATATTCCTGAAAACCCTAAGACATCTGGATACCAGAAACCACAAGATAAAGGACTCAGTTAATGCTCTAACTTGAAGGACAATTGTAGTATGCAAATATCTACCAATGAGAAACAACTTGTGTAAATTTTATTTCCTTTAAAAACCCTTAACTGGAAATGCCAAGATGGGACATGATTTGGGGTGCTAAACCTAAATCTGTGCTCCCTGAATTGCTATTCTAGGACTCCAAATAAGTGCCTTTTTTGCCTTGCAGCTTAGTTTGTTATTTCTCGGTTGACAATGGACATTCCTATGATCCATCAATTTTACTTTTAGGGATACACCCATTGAAAAATGCCTGTACACATTCACTATCATGTACAAGGACAGCAACATCATAATAGAAAATCTTAAAACTACAAGAATGAGATGATGTGACCAATATAGGAAGCTCCAGGGTACCATCATACACAGACTCTTTGACCAATTAGCAAAACGGGCAGACTCATCTTGCTCAAAACTCTGGAAATGGTTAAAGGGTTGCAGTAACTGGGCAAGTACTGAATCAAGAAAATGTACTTGAAAAGTAGTAATAGATACTTGTTACGCCCTTGATAACTCCTCCTTGACTCCCTCCCTGCTGCAGTGTGATGTTGGCTTTTGACTCCATTGATCCCATCGCAGATCCCTGTCCCTGTTCAAGAGGGAGCAGAGTAAACCCTTTGTATATACTGAGGTGACTGCATGTCAGTGACAATCCATCAGGTGGAAGTCTGAAAAATTGAACTAGCAAATTTGTTGCAGGCTTGCCCTCCCAGAATTTGTCCTGAAGACAGAGAAGTAGCTTGCAGACAGCTAAAGCAGTGAAAGAAATAATTAAAACAAAGCACCCTGAAGCAAAGGACTACTTGCATTAAATCATACAGTAGAATAACCAGGGGAGGGTAAAAGACTATTTCAAAGGGACTAGAGGGAGCATTCAAATTCCTGCAAACTGGGCATTCCTAAGACTACAAACAAATACAAGCCCAGGACAAGAATCAGGCTCCACAAGGCTCAGAGACAGAGTTGGACCCTACATTTCACATTCACCTCAGGCTGATCTTCTTGATTGGAGTGCTAAACTCTGAAAGAGACACCAGTCAAAGCAGAGATAATTTTCAAGGACTATGAAAGGTGCATTTCGCTTTGGCTTGTTTGTTTTTGTTAACTCCTATAACTCAAGAAAAACTGTCACATCACCAGCTGAATATACACTTAAAGAACATGTATCTCAGGGAATAAATCCCAGAGTTAACTTTTAAAATATTAAAATCTACACTGTGTAACAAAAGAAAACAAGATAAACAATGCAACAGGAAATCATGGCCCATCCAAAGGAACAAAAGGAAAATCCAGAAACCATAAATTAAGAGGACTAGACTTTGGACATACCACACAAAAACTAATAAAAATGATCCCCAATATTCTCAAGGGAATAAAGGAAAATAAGGAGAAAACTGAAGGATATGAAGAAAACAGCAAATAAATGCTATGAGAATCTCAAAAAAAAAAAAAGGGATAAAAAGGCTAAAAGGAAACAAAAATAGAGCTACTAGAATGCAATAACTGAAATGAAAAATTCTCTAAAGGTTTTCAACAGCAGATTTGAGTTGTCACAAGTGATATTGAAACAAGGAAATTGAAATGATTCAGGTTGAGGTGTGGAAAAATGGGCAAACTCTGAGTCTTGGAAAGTAATGAGAAACCATCAAGCTTAACAATATATACGCATTATGAGATTGTCAGAAAGAAAAGAATAAGAGAAAGGGTAAAAAGAATTTTAAAAGAAATAAGGGTAAAAAACTCCTCAATGTGCATACAATAAACATGTACATCTACATTGAAGAAGCCCAATGAAATCCAAACAAAATATATTCAAAGAGAAATATGCCCAGACACATGGTAAACAAAATGTCCAGTGCTATGGAAAAGGAGACAGTTCATATTTAAAGTGTTGAAAGAAAACAATTGCCAACCAAAAATTTTATATTCGGTGAGACTTGCTTTCAAAAATAAGGGACAGATTAAGACATTTCCAGATAAACAAAAACTGAAGGAGTTCATCATGACTAGACCTGCCCTATGAGCAATCCAGTGGGATTACTTAAGATTGAAAGGAAAGGATGCTAAACAGGGACTAGAAGGAGCATAAAGAAATAAAGAATCCATTAATGGTAACCACATGGGTAATTATAAATGCCCACACTATTATACTGTATTTTGGTTCATAATTTCACTGTTTATTTCTTACAGGTAACGAAAATACAAAGGCATAAAAATAATAAAACTACGGTTTGGACATACACTGTATACAATATAATTTATAAATGGACAACAGAAAGGTTGGAGACAGAACCATATAGGAACAGAGCATATGCAAACTTTTTTTAAGTTGGTACCCAATCCAACATGATTGTTATAAATTTGGGATGTGAAATTTTAGTCCCAGAGTAAATGTAAAGAAATATAGGAAAAATACATACAGAAAGAAATGAGAAGGCATTCAAAATGGCACATTACAAAAAATCAAAGAAATATGAAAGGCATTATTGGAAGAATTGAGAATCAAAAAAAGCTTTAAGACTTACAAAGACAGAATAGAAAATGACAAGAACATCCTGCATTAACAGTAATTACTTTAAATGTGAATGAATTAAACTCTCCATTCAAAGGGTATAATAGATTTTTTTTAAGTATATGCTGTTTACAATGACACACATTCAAATCAAAGACACATTTAGTTCAAAAGTGAAAGGATGGGGGGAAAATACCATGCAAATATTAACCAAAATAACTGGAGTAGCTAAACTGTTGAGAAATAAAAAGCATAAGCTTGCAAAAATATCTAATGAGCCATTCATGTCCCCACTTCAGTAAATCAGTCTGTAAGAATATGGCCTTGCAGGAAAATATCAAATGAATTACTCCTGCCCCCACTTCTGTAATTTAACAAACCACTCCTTCCCCCCCACTTCCATAAATCAGTCCACAAAAGCATGACCTTACACCTGCCTTCTGCTTCTGTAACCCCACTTCCAAAATTTTGCCTAGCAATGCATTAGCCAATAAGCAAAAGTTATGCTGATCCTACGTAAAATCCTATATAAACCTATGAAAACTGAGAAACAGGACTCGGAATTTGAAGATTAACTCTCCTATGAGCCCTCATGTAATAAATCTGTTCCTCTGCCTTTCCAAGTGCTGTTTGGGTTTCTCTGCTGTTCAGAACTCCTGGCTTTGCTGCAACAACAAATATCAGATATAATAGACTTAAAGTTAGAAACTGTTTTGAGTCTGCATACTGCTAAAGAGGTGAGTACAGAAAGAAGACATACAATTGTAAATACATATTCACTTAAGACCAGAGCCCCAAAATAATAAAAATCTGCAAATATTAAAAGATTTCAAGGAAGAAATAGAGAATTCTACATTAATAATAGAAGACTTCAAGGTACCACTTCAATAGTAGAAAAAGCAGCTAAAACAAATTATCAATAAAGAAAAAGATGTGAATAATACTCTAATCTAACTAGACCTAACATATATATATATATATATATATATATATAACACTACATCTAACAACAATAGAATAAACATTCTTCTCTTTTGCACATCAATCATTTTCCAGGATAGACTATATATTAGGTCATAAAACAAACCAAAGTAAATTAAGAATATTGAAATAGTGCGATGTATCTTCTCCTACCCACAGTGGAATCAAGCTAAAAATCATTAACAGAGGGAGTGACCCGACCAGCAGATCAGTCGAACCAAGACCTGAGGGAGGGAGTGGGAATGAAAGGGGACAAGAGACACAAAGAATGGAGACAAGACAGGATTCTGATCAAGTCTCGTTTATTGAGGGTCAATCAAGGGTATTTATAGCCAGGGATGAAGGAGGTTTCGCACCACAGATCTGATTGGTCCACCTCACGAAGTCTTTTCGCCGATGTTTCAAAACAACCGTCTGAGTGGCAAGGAGGGTGGGGAAACGGAAATTTAACCGAGTTAGTTTCTAAAAATAGTGCTTAGCAACAAGATTGCCAATAGAACACCAGTGCCAGAGGCAGCTTCTCACAAGGGAGAACTAGAAAATTCACAAATATGTGGAAATAAAGCAACATACTCTTAAACAACTAATGAGTCAAAGAAGAAATCACAAGGGAAGTTAGAAAATACCTTCAGGCAAAAAAACACAAAAAAACAAAATGAAAACACAATACACCAAAACATGTGGGGTGCAGCAGAGGTAATGTTAATAAGGAAATTTAGAACTCTAAATACTTAACATTATAAGAAAAGAAAGATCTCAAATAAGAGACATATCCTCACAACTTGAGGATCTAGAAATAGAAGGCAAAATAAACCCAAAGTGAGCAGAAGGAAATAAAAGCAAAAGCAAAAACAAAAACAAAAAATTAGAGTGGAGATAAATTAGAGAACAAAAATAGAGAATATACAAAACCAAAAACTTCATTCTTTAAAAGATCAATAAAATTGGCAAACCTTTAGCTAGACTGACAAATAAAAAAAGAAGACACAAATTACAAAAGAATGGACTTTAATACTAATCCCACCGAAATAAAAAGGATTATAAAAAGATACTGTGAACAATTGTATGCTAAAAAATTAGAAAACCTAAATGAAATGGGCAAATTCCCAGAAGTACACAAAGTAACTGCCTTGACTCAAGAAGGAATAAGAGGTCTCAAAAGACCAATAACTAGTAAAAAGATTGAACTGGTAATCAAAAACCTCTGAAGAAAGGGATGCCCAGGATCATATGGCTTAAGAGGAATATTTTACCATATGTTCCAAGGAAAATTCACACAAATCCTGCTCACTCTTTCAAAAAAAAAAAGAAAAAGAAAAAAGGAACACTTGCTAACTCTATGAGGCCAACATAACCCTAATTCTAAAGCCACAGAAAGTTACCTGAAGAAAAGAAAATTAAAATCAATGTCTGTTATGAATATATATGAAAAAATTCTCAACAAAATAACAGTAAACTGAATCCAACAGCACATTAAAGAATTATGTACAATGATCAAATGGGATTCCCAGGTGTAAGGGTGGTTCTATATAAGAAAATCAATTAATAGAACATACCACATAACAGAATAAAGGAAAAGTAGTACATGATCATCTCTATTGATAGAGAAAGGCATTTGACAAAGCCTAACACAGCTTCTTGATAAAAACACTTAGAAAACTAAGAATTGATGGAAACCTCCTCAACATGACAAAGGATTTATATGGAAACACACTGCTAGCATTATATGCATTGGTGAAATACTAAAAGTTTTCCTTTTAAGATCAGGAAGAAGACAAAGATGCCACGGTCACCACTCTTATTCAACATTGTACTGGAAATTCTAGCCAGAGCAATTAGGCAAACAAAAGGAATAAAAGGAATCCAACTATTTAAGGAAGAAGCAAAAATATTGTCCTATTTGCAGATGATGTGATTCTATCTACAGAAAATCCCTGAAAATCCACAACAAAGTTTTTTAAGCAAATAAACTAATTCAGCAAAATGTCATGAGACAAAATCAATGTGCAAAAATCAAATATGTTTCTATACATACTAATGAGCTATCTGAAGAGGAAATTGGGGGAAAAAATCCATTTACAGTAACAACTAAGAGAATCAAATACCCGGGAATAAATCTAACCAAGCATGTAAGATCTTGTCCTAAAAAAACTCTACAATTTTGCTAAAAGAAATCAAAGAAGACCTAAATAAATAAAAGTATATTCCATTTTCATGGATTGGAGGGCTAAATATTGTGAAGTTCAAAGCAAATTGAAGATTAAACACAATTGCAATAGATTCCAACAGCCTTCTTCTCAGAAATGGAAAGTTCAATCTTCAAATTTATATACAAGGTTAAGGGACACTGAATAGCCAAAACATATAGGAAAAAGAAAACTGAGGTTGGAGAACTCACATTTCCTCATTTTAAAACTTATTACAAAGTCACAGTAATGAAAACTGTATGGTACTGGCACAAGGACAAATAGGCCCATGGAATCTGAGTGTTCAGAAATCAATCCTTACATTTACAGCTGATTTTTGACAAATGTATGAAGTCTGCTTAATTGGAAAAGAATAGTCTCCTTAACAAATGATGCTGGGAAAATTGGATATCCATATGAAAAAACAATGAAGATGTACTACTATCTCACACTATACACAAAAATCAACTCAAAGACTGAAATATTAAAAACAAAACTATAAATCTTCTAGAAGGAAACATGGGGGAGCTTCTTCAGGACATTGTTTTAGGTAAAGATTTCTTAGACTTTATACCCAAAGCACAAGCAACAAAAGGGGGAAAAAAGGACAAATGGGACCTCATTAAAATTAAAATATTTTGCGCATCAAAGCACTATATCGTGGAATTAAAATGACAACCTAGGCAATGAGAAAAATATTTGGAAACCACGTATCCAATATGGTTTTATTATCCAGAATACAAAAAGAAATCCTACAACTGGAAAACAAAAAAGACAAACAACCCAATTAAAAGTTGGGCAAAAGTCTTGAAGAGATACCTCTCCAAAGAAGATAAACAGATGTCTAAAAACCACATGAAAAGATGTTCAATATCATGACTCATTAGAGAAATGCAAGTCAAGTGCACAATGAGGTACCATTTCACACCCACATGAATGACCACTATTAAAAAAAATTGGTAAAGAACAAGCGTTACATAGAGGATGTGGAGAAATAGGAACACTTACTCGTTGTTGTCGAGAATGTAAAATGGTGAAAATTCTGTGTAAGCAGTTTGGTGGTTCTTCAGTAAGTGACATATAGAGTTACCATATGACTCAGAAATCCCACTTCTCAGTATATATCCCAAAGAATTAAAGACAGGAACTCAAACAGATAATAGCACACTGATGCTCCTAATGGCGTTATTCACAATTACAAAAAGATGGAAGCACCCATGTGTCCATCATCTGTTGAGTGGATAAACACAATGTGGCACATAAACACCATAGAATATTATTAGGACTGAAAAAGAATGCAGTTCTGATACATGTGACCGCACTGATCAACCTTGAAGACATCATATTAAGTGAAATAAGCTAGATCAAATATTATATGAGCTCACTAATATAGAATAATTAGGATAAGCAAATTCATAGAGTCAGAAACTAGAATACAGGTTACCAGGGGTCAAAGTCTGGGTAAGATAATAATTAAATTGTACAGAGTTTCTGTTCCAGTTCATAGAAATGTAATGGATGATACATTGCATTTGTTGTATAATGATACCACAACATTGGGAACATAATAGCACTGAATTATATATTTGAACATGGCTTAATGGAGAAATATTAGGATGTATGTATGTTACTTAACAAAAATTAAAAACACAATTTAGGATTGAGCTACACAGGGAACCCAAATATAAAACATCAACTATAGTTAGTCAAAAAATAATACTAGACTTCCATTAATTGTAATAAATGTACCTCATTAATGCAAGGAATTAATAATAGGGGGTGGGGATATAGGGATTCTGTATTTTCTGCATGAAATTCTATAAACCTATCAATTCTCTAATTAAAAAAAAAAGCACTACGATGTCCTTCAACCTTAGAACAGCATTGTCATAAAATGAGATACTCTACCATGGTGAAAACGATCTATGGACACACCCAACAACTTGGAAAAATCTCACATACATAATGTTTATGAAGGAAACAACAAATAATATATGTGCATAAATTTCAAAATAGCTAAAACTGTTCTATGTTGATTAGATTTGAATGTTTAGGTGGGAAAATTGTGAGGAAATACTGATGAGTATTTTCTGGAAGTTAACTATAGAAAACTACAGAAGTCAAATTAGTGTTATGCTTTAATGGTAGGGATGGGGTATAGTGATAAATTGAGAGTAAAATGGGGAGTTTTGAGATGCTGCAGTGTACTATTTTCTGAAATTTTAAATGTGTCCACGTGGTATTCACTTTGTGATATATCATTGAGCTAGTTTTCTTTGAGCTGGACTTTTCTAAATGTGTGATATATGTCACAATATTCCATGTTAAAAGCATTTTCATTTAAAAAAAATTTCTTCAGAGCTTAGAATTGATCTATGACTGGTTTGCATTAGTAGAGGGAATATGAAAATGTAAAAGCAGACTTTGCAGAAGAAAGGGGAAATCACGTAAAATCTTCTTCCCTTTAATTTTATTTAATTGGCTTCCAGTATATTATTTTATTCTATTTTATTTTATTTTATTGTTAACAACTTTATTTTAAATTCACAAAAATAAAAGAACAGAAAAAGGCAGCTCAAAAAATTATGGAAACATTATTCCTAAAAATTATGTTGTCACTTTCATCTCATCTAATTCCAACTGCTAACTCAATTATTCCTCTAGTGTTCAGAAACATATAGACATCAATACAGAGTAGTTAAATGATATAGTCAAGCTCTCCTTATTAATGAAAAAGATAAAGAGAAAAAAATCTTAATCATATTCACATTTCACCAAACCAAACCCCATGTTCTTTTATTAACCTTTATAATTAATATAATACTGACTTTGCTTTTATTAGAAAAACATTACAACATTGTTGTTAAACATAGCCCATAAATTACATTAGCTATATTTTCCCAAGTATCACTACATTCTTAACACCCTGTAGTAGAACGTTCCTGTATTTATAGTATTAATCACAATTCTCATCTTCTTCCAAATTTATTGTTGTACATTTCCAATATTATCTTCCAGGTGTCTTCCAACTAACATTAATCCTCCTAGACTACTTGTTTCAGCCAGAATCACATCCCTAAATCAAAAGTGTTTGTTACATTCATTATATGTTACTATCAAGTCCACCGATTACCACATACTTACATTTGACCTTATTAAGCATTCTACATAGACCCAGCATCTTTTCCCCTTCTCATCTCACATTCCGTCTCCCAAGAACCTACACTTTCCAGACCAACTCCATAAGTGTACTCACTGTATTTAGTTATTATCAGTGAGATCATAAAATACTCCTCTTTTTCTGTCTGGCATATTTCACTCAATGTAATAGCCTCAAGGTTCCTATATGTTGTTATTTGTTTCCCCAATTGATTTCTTCTTAAGCTGAGTGATATTCCTTCATTTGAATATACCACATCTTGTCCATCCATTCATTGTTTGATGGACAATTAGTTGTTTCTATTTTTTAACAATTGTGAAAAATGCTACTCTGAACATCAGTGTGCAAGTATCTGTTCACACTTGTGCCTTCAGTACTTCTGAATATGTTCCTAGTAGCAGGATTGCTGGATCATATGGCAATTCTGTATTTAGTTACTTGCAGAACTGCCAAATAATCTTCCACAGAGGTTTACCGTTTTACAACCCCACCAATAATGAAGGAGTGTTCCTATTTCTCTTCTTCTTCACAAGCACTTGAAGTTTTCTGTTCTTTAAATAATGGTTATTTGATATGGTATGAGATAACTCATTGTAGTTTTGATCTGCATTTCCCTAAAAGCTAGTGAAGCATTGAACATCTTTTCATGTGCCTTTTGACCATTTGTATTTCCACTTTAGAAAATTGTCTGTACAATTCTTTTGTCCATTTTTAAAATGGGGTTGCTTGTTTGTCATTAAGTTGTATGATCTCTTTATATAGCATGGAGATCAATCCCTTACAGAGACAGGGTTTCTGAAGATTTTTTTATCCCATTCAGGAGACTGCCTTTTTACTTCCTTGACAAAATCTTTTAAAGAACACAACTACTTAATTTTGAGGCAGTCCACTTTATTTTTTCTTTTGTTATTTGTGTTTTGGGTGTAAGTTTCAAGAAATCATCACCAAGCACAAGATCTTGAAGTTGTTTCCTTACATTTTCTTCTAAGAATTTTATGGTTCTAGTTTTTATATTTAGGTTCTTCATCCATATTGAGTTAATTTTTATATAAGATGAGCGATAAGGTCCTCTTTCTTTCCTTTAGATATGGATATCTAGTTTTCCTAGCACTGTTTTTTGAATAGGTTATTCTGACCCAGCTGAATGGGTTTGACAGTCTTTTAAGAAAAGCACTTCACCGTGGATGTGAGGGTCCATTTCTGAACTCTCAGTTTTATTCCACTGGTCAATCTGTCTATCTTTATACCAGTACCATGCTGTTTTTTACCACTGTAGCTAGACAATATGCATTAAAGTCTAGAAGTGAAAATCCTCCAACTTTGTTCCTCTTTTTAAAAATATTTTTGACTATTCAGGGACCCTTGCCCTTTCAGAAAAACTTGTTAATTGGCTTTTACAATTCTTCAAAGAAGGATTTTGAATTTTACTGGGATTGCATTAAAACTGTAATTCAGTTTGGATAGAATTGCCATCTTAATGATGTTTAGTCTTCCAACCTATGAACATGGATTATCCTTCCATTTATTTTGATCATGATTGGTTTCTTTTAGCTATGTTGTATAGTTTTCTGAATACAAGTCCTTTATGTCCCTTGTTAAATTCATTCCTAAATATTTGATTCTTTTAGTAACTATTATAAATGAATTTTTTTTTACTTCCTCTTCAGATTTTCATTAGTACTATATAGAAATGCTATTGATTTTTGAGTATTGATCTTGAATCCCACCACAACATTGAAATTGTCTGTAATGTCTCATAGTTTTGTTGTGGGGATTTCGGGATTTTCTAAGTATAGGACCGTATCAGCAAATAACGTTTTACTCCTTTTTTTCCTATTTGGGTGCCTTATTTTTTTTTCTTGACTAAATGCTCTAGCTACAACTTCTACAACAATATTGAATAACAGTGGGAAGAGTTGGGATCCTTGTCTTGTTCCTTATCTTAGTGGGAAAACTCAGTCTTTAACCATTAAGTACAATATTAGCTGTGGGTTTTCATATATGCACTTTATCATATTGAGAAAGTTTCCTTCTATTCCACTTTTCAAGTGACTTTTAATCAAGAAAGAATGTTGAATGTTATAAAATCTCTTTTTTGCATCAATTAAAATGATCATGTGATTTTTTTCTTTCAATTTATTCATGAGGTATATTAGACAGATTGATTTTCTTCTGTTGAACCACACTTGCTTAACTGGTATAAAACCTACTTTATCATGATGTACACAATTTGGGGAAGATGCAGCCTCTGAAGGCACCTGGCCTTTCTCACTTTCATGGTCCATTATGTCACAGCTGGAGCCTTCTTGGGCCTGCTTACCACCATCTTATCCCTTTAGTAGGATCGTGTATCTTAAATTCTAACTAAGTTTATTTCTTTCAGAACAAGATATTAGTCATGTGGGGATTTCACTCAGTTCCAACCATAGTGCCAGACCCATCTTCCCTCAACCTCAATAAAATAGCCAGAGGGTTTTACACTCTGTCAGGCAAGGCCTAATCCCCTTAACCAGCAGGAAGTAGCTATAGAAGAATGACTATCATCCTTTAGCTCCCCCTTAAGACTAAGGGTACAAAATCTCTGGTGGGGGTGGGGACGGAGAACTGAGGCAGATTGGTATAGTGAAATGCGGATCATGACTGTGGCCCAGCAGACAATATGGTTGGCAGACACATGGCTGTGAGACCCTGCCTGGAAACCTCCTAAGGGGAAGGTTGCCAGAAAGATCCGTGAGACCCTAGCTATGAAGTCCCATTTTGAACACTTTCTGGGGTCAAAGAGAAGCCCTGGATAAACCCAGATAGGCATCCTCATTAGGCTCCTGAGAGCTAACAGGCAGGGAACATAAGATAACCAGAGCAGTAAATAGCTGGTACCCTTCCCCAACATTAAGAAGAGGGAGGATTAAAAGTCCAGTGACTCTAGCAATAGAAGAAATTATATCATAGATGTGGAGACAGTGACCATGGGAGCTGCTAAATGCAGGGAGAGAGAAAAGGAGGTGTGATATGGAGTCATTTTGGGAACTTGGAGTTGTCCTGACTCATATAGCAGAGACAGATGCAGGACAATTATATATCCTCCCATAACCCACTGAATGGACTGGGAGAGAGGGTAAACTACAAGGAAATCTATAATCGATGCTGTGTAGCAGTGCTCCAAAACGTATTCACCAAATGCAATGAATGTGTCACACCAATGAAAGAAGTTGTCGATGTGGGGAGTGGAGTATATGGAAACCTCCTATATTTTTTAATGTAACATTTTGTGTGACCTATGTATCTTTTAAAAACATATGATTAAAAAAAATAAATAAAGCCAATGATACTAGAAGGATGGAAAAGTCTTAAAAGGCTTGACCTGGGGCACCCATGTGTGCAACTCACCCTGCAGCACACCTGCAGTCCATGTCTAGGACTGTGCAGTCTTCTTGTTTCTTAATAAACTCTTTACTCCTTTGTCTTAAAAAATAAAATTTTAAAAATTATGATGGATAATTTTTTTATGTGTTTTTGGACTCAGTTACCAAGTATTTTGTTGAAGATTTTTGCATCTATATTCACAAAAGATATTTGTCTGTAATTTTCTTTTTCTTTCTAATACCTTCATTTGGCTTTGGTATTAGGATGGTATTAGCTTCATAGAAAGAGTTTGGTAGTCTTCCATCCAGTTCGGTTTTTTGGAAGCATTTATGCAAGCAGTTATTAAATGATTGCTACAATTCTCCTGTGAAATTATTTGGTCCTGAACTTCTCATTTTGGAGATTTTTTGATGACAGATTCAATTTCTTTACTTGTGATTGTTTTGTTGATATCTTCTATTTCTTTTAGGGTCAGTGTGGTTTGTTCATTTGTTTCCAGAAATTTGTCCATTTAATCAATGTTGTCTAGATTGTTGACATACAGGTGGTCGTGATATTCTCCTATGATTTATTTTCTTCTGCTGGGTCAGTGGTAATGTTACCCTACTCATTTCTGATTTTATTTGCATCATCTCTATTTTTTCTTTGTTAATGTGGTTAAGGGCTTATCGATTTTATTGATCTTCTCAAAGAAAAAACCTTCAGTTCTGTTGATTTTCTCTATTGTTTATTTTTCTCCATTTCATTTATTTCTGCTCTAAACTTTATTATTAATTTTTTCTGCTTGCTTTTGGATTATTTGCTGTTCATTTTCTAATTCCTCAGAATGTGCAAGTAGGTCTTTGATTTTGCCTCATTCTTCTTTTTTTTTAAATATAAGAACTGAGGGCTATAAATTTCCTTCTCAGCACTGCCTTTGCTGTGTTTCATATGTTTTGGTATATTGTGTTCTTGTTTTCATTTGTCTTGAGTTATTTGCTGATTTCTCTTGTAACTCTTTAATCCACTCATTTTTGAAAAGCATATTGTTTAATCTCCATATGGTTGTGGATTTTCCCTTTTCCACTTGTTATTAATTTCCAATTTAATTCCATTATGATCAAAAAAGTGTTTTGTATAATTTCATAGTTTTAAAATTTATTGTGATCTGACTTATGTCTCAACATATAGTCTATCCTGGAGAAATATCGAAGAACATGTGAGAAGAACGTATATTTTACTTTTTTGGGGTGCAATGCTCTATAAATGTCTATTAGATCTAGTTCATATATCATATTCTTCAAGCTCTCAGTTTCCTTATTTATCTTCTTTCCAGATGTTCTATCTAATGTTGAGAGTGGAGTGTTGATGTCTCCAAATATTATTGTAGAGACATGTATTTCTCCCTTTAGTTTTGCCAGTGTGTGTCTCATGTGTTTTTGGACACCTATGTTAGGTGCATAAATATTTATTATTGCTATAACTTCTCAATTAATTGTCTCTTTTATTAATACATAGGAATCCACTTCATTTCTTATAATGATGTGGGCTATGGGTGAGAGGCTCTTTGTCTCTTCAGAGGTAACTTTAACCTAAGCTGTCTGTCCTAACTTGTGGGTGTGGGATAGTGAGAGGCTGCAGCCCTGCCTTTGGTAACCATAGCAACGACTCCAGTCCCAGGAAACAGTTCATCAATGCAAACTCCATAAAACTTTAAATATTCAGGGAAAATGCAAACCAAATGTGCTAAAAGCTTATCTAGAATGTATGAAGTCCATGCTAAAAGCTTACCTAAGATGTGAAAGATATATGCTAATTCAAGCCTATTGAGAACTGAAACAGAAGGACCATTTGGCCTTTCCTCTCTGTATAAAAGGGACTCAAAAATATTGTTCGGGGCTCGGATTTGAAACAGAAAGCTCCCGAGTTCAGCCGGCTGTCAATAAATCATTTTTCCTTCTCACAATCATTCCTGAGTCCTGGCCTTTCTATACGCAAATAATTGAACCTCTCTCAAATTCTACAACAATAACAGTTTTGCAATTAAAATATATTTTATCCAATATTAATATCATTACACAACTTTTTTTTATTGTTATTAGTGTGGAATATCTTTTTCCAACCTTTTACTTTCAGCCCAATCATGTCCTTGCATCTAAAGTGAGTCTATTGTAGATAACAAATAGATTGTTCATGGTTTTTTATCCATTCTATCAGTCTATGTCTTTTAATTATTAAGTGTCCATTGTAAGCAATGCATTGCTTTTCTCTTGCTGCTCTAAAAATCATCTCTTTACCTTTAGTCTTTGATAATCCGAATAGTAGATGTCTTAGAATAGCTCTATTTGAATTTCTTCTGTTTGTGGTATGCTGTCCTTCTCGAATATTGATATTCTTGTCCTTCATAAGGGTTAGAAAATTTTCTTTCAGTATTTCCTCAAATATTCTTTCTACCCCTTTTCCACTTTCTTTTCATTCTGGGACACCTATAACATGTATGTTTGTGCATTGCATGTTGTCATTCAGTTCCCAGAGATCCTGTTCAATTCTGTGCATTCTTTTCTCTGTCTTTTCTCCTTTTCAATTCCAAATGTTCTATCTTCAAATTCACTTTTTCATTCGTCTAACATTTCAAATCTGCTGTTTTATGCCTCTAATATATTTTTAATCTCCTTCATTGTGTCTTGCATTCCCTTAAGTTCTGCTACTTTTTTTTGCAGGCTTTCAAACTGTTCTTTATGCCCACACAGTGTCACCTTAATATCATTTATCTCTTTAGTTATATCTTCCTCCACCTCCTTAAATTGATTAAGGATGTTTGAACATCATTTATTACTTGTCTTAAATCCTGAGTCTCATCTAGATTCTTGGATTGTTCCTTTGAGTGGGCCATATCTTCCTGTTTTTTATTATGAGTTATCTTTTGTGATAATTAGGCATCTGCTTATTTTAATGATTTTGCTCTGTTGATCAATTTTTCTCTCTTGACTAGTGGTTTTATTTTCACAGCACTTCTTTGATTTTTAGTTAAAATTTTTTCTAAAATTTTCATGTTGCTCTGTTTAAGTAGTCAAAACTGTGACGGGGAACTGCTAATGAAGTCTGACCAGCTCTACTATGCTGGGAAAGACCAGTCTGTCTGCCTTCACTTTCCCAGATTGTCAGCAAATAGTGCTCTTTCGCAAACCCTTCCACAGAGGTGATCCTTCAATTTCCACTACCTTCTCTGAGTTAGCAAGTTATGATAGTTACATTCACCAAAAAGAAACCATGGTCAGTCCTCTGCCACACCCTCCCTCTTCCCCAGCAGGAGTCTGTCCTTTTCCCTCTCTCTTGGCTATTCAGCCATAGGTTTTACTCAGGCTATTTGCCTTGGGTTGTCAATGGCCAGTGGTCACAGCTGCAGTAGTATCAACCCTCCATTTTCCCTTTAACCTATCCACCTCTGCATCCCCAGTCCCTCTGGAAAATGCATGTGGCACTTTCCTGACCTGCAAGGGTCCCCAAAGCAGTTTCCTAGGACAACTTCTACACCTTCTCCCCTATTTTGCAAGATAGATGCACCCTGCCTGGGCTACTCTAATACCATCTTTTGGTATCAAGTATTTTAAATAATCACATGTATGTGTGTGTGCTCAGGTTTGTATTTTTTTGTGTTGAATGGCACAAATTGTTGACTCAATATCTAAACAATTTGTAGTGTATTCTAAAACTAGAAATTTACAACTAGGTGCTACTATAACTCAACTGTGTTTCATTAATCCATGTCACCTAATTTCAAATGGTCAGACAACAATCTCACAACACTTTATTGCAGTAATTTTCATATATAAAGAAGCATGTTTCTATGACTCCATATTTTACTTAAGTGGAAATGGAGCTTGATACAATCTGGCTGTATCACTGATATAAGCTGAACTTTGCCAGGGTTCCTTGCCCGCCATGACAGTTGACATTTATAATTTTTAAAAGTTAATATGCTTACCTTTACCTTATTTTTAATTGTTGGAAAAGATGCTGGTTTGACTCAAAAAAAGAAAAAAGAATCCCTTAGGAACTTAATTAATTTAGAGACATACTTTATGTTACTTGGAATAGGGGAAAGGAGGGCAGTGAGTATCACACCATTTTATCTTACTTTGACCTTCCACTGCTTATCAGTCACATCCATAATTATGGCTACTCCCTTTGCTTCTCAATGCATCTAATCTCTAAATACATCCCCCTATCTCAGCATCTCCGATTGACTTTTACTAATCTTATTATTTCTGCTGATATTTACTGTGTGTCATTTTTGCTTCTCCAGCATTATTCACAGATGTTCATCACATTACCAGCCTAAACAAATGATGTTAAGGAACAAAAATGGTTAGGCTTAGATCTTGATTGAAAAAAAGAGCAAGTATCTGCTTGGAGGGCAGAGCTAGGGAGGGCATTTAAGCTGAAATAAGCATTTAAAGACAGTATTGACTGCAAATAACTGGAAACCTGTTTTGTTTTGTTTTGCTTTTTAAAGTACTCTGCTTAAAACTTAAGAGGAATCAACAAATAATAATCTTATCCTGTGATAAAAGCAGAAACCTAATTTTTGGGTTATTGTAACAATTTGGTGGAGAAGATAAGCTATGATTTCTGGATTAAAAGAAAACTAGGGTTAAATTAAAACTCTACCACTTAATAGCAGTATTATCTTAACATGCAGAAATCCCATTTTATTTCTCTGTAAAACAGAAAAAATAGCCCTTGAAACCTTATCCTTAGAATTAAGTAAGATTTTTACTGTAATATACCATGCACTTATATGACATTAATGAATGTTAGCTGTTATTACCACTTATGCCTAATTCCTTTGACACATCCACTTCAATATTATATTATCCCCACCTCCACCACAAGGGAAATCACAGGAGCTTGCATTTTCTTTGTGGTAGCTATAGAAGAGGCATAGGCTTTCTAAGATCTCATATTGCATCCAGAGTCATAAGAGAAGCTGTGGTAGAAGAAGTGATTATGGTTAAAACAAATATTTAAACAAATAAAAATAAATAAAAGCGGTATGTACAACTCCTGCTAAGATAGGCTTGTATTGAAGGGTGGTTTTGCACCCTAACAGATATAGTTATATTTGAATTCAGAAAATACTTACAAGTGGATTCTATATTTTGGATTATTTGCTCTACATCTATTTATAAGGGTAAGTAAGGATTTTGAGAAAATAACATTGATAAATTTAACAAAAAAATCCACACGTAATACTGTTAAAACAACACAAAATGATTTGTTATGAGAAGTAATAGTCCCTCACTACACCTTTCCCAGTTTCCAATCTTATTCCCCTGGTTAAACAACTATTTACATTTTAAATGTTTTTCTGAGGTCTATTTCAGTATTTCTTAATAGCATTATATTCTTATCTTTTCATTTATCATATTTAGAAATGTATCATCTTTTTCCTACAACTATTTACTGTTTAGGTCATCTTCCTTTCATATTTCTTCCCAACTAATCTTATTCCAACTTTTAGGTCCAGTATTGGTTACTTTTGGACCATTTATATTTTTATCTTTTCTTCTGCAACTACCCACTAATTAGGTTCTTAAATTTCTTCTCTCCTGTCCTCTTAAATTCACCTTCCAGACATCTTACGAAAAGACTTGTGGAGAGTCATTTAGTCGCATCATTACATGTTCAAAATATCTCTCATCAGCCCTTATTCATGTGCGAAAGCATGGCTGGCTATAGAATTATAAAATAAAATCATTTGAACTCAGAACTTCAAAAACTCAATTTTACTGTACCTTAGCTCTGATTCCTGTCATTGAAAAATCCAATGCCAATGAATTTCTTGATTTCTTATTCCTCTGTAGGTGTCCTTTTTTTACTTTCCTATTTTGAAGCTCATAGAATGTTATCTTTTTCTTCTCTTTTTCATAGCATATGTCTAACTGTAACTGAGGGCTAAGAATTAACAAGCAATTATGATTACAAAATCATTATATATACATGCCTTAATATTATAAAATAACCAAAGATTAATTTCTGAAATTACTGAAATTGGCTAGACTTATCCTAGATCTGTTATTGTGATGGTCATTCTAAACAGGTCTCACCCTTTTATTATAACTGTAGACTTAGCCTCACCCTTGTGTATGCCTACATTGTGATGATTTTATTCTGCTTTATCCTTATTTCTGGTTATAACAAAACTAGGTTTACTTTTCTGTATGCTTCCTATTGTGATGGTAACTACTCCACCCTCCTTTGTTTGATATCAATATGAAAATTCTTGTAACTGACCTTTACTCTACTCTTTAGAATCTTGTGACCCAATCTGGTTTGGTGCCCATCCCCTATCCTGTTCAGCCCCTTAATGTTTATTAAAGGAGAAACTTGTGCCAGCTCCACCCCACTTACTCAATTGAATCCTAATGTTATAAAATACCAGAATTTCTGCAGAGGGGGATCCAAGGTGGCGGAGTAGGGAATAGCAGACTGTATTTCTCCTCTGGAAACAGCAGTAAGGTAGGCAGGTTTACCTGGCAGAAGGGAAGTCCTGATACTGCTGAGAGAATTGGACAGAGCAGCTGGAAGGAAGGGGACCCAGTCAGCTGGGAAAGAGAGAAGCCCTGGGAAATACGGCAGGCAGGCTTGTGCTCAGCTGGCTTAGAGGGAGATGGAAGCTGAAGAAGTGATTGCAGTGGCAGACCAGTGCTCAGGTGGCTGCAAGAATGAGGAAAGTCACCAGCCACCAGGAGACTAGGGGTTCATCTTGGTGCCCAGCAGGCTACTGAGGTGGCAGGAGCTGTGGGACACCCAGACAGCTCAGGGGAGAGAGGAGCAGGGCAGGAAGGGAGTTAGAGTGGGTAGACCAAATCTCAGCCAGTTCCTGTGAAAAGGAGAGGTAAGAGTCTAGGAGTCATACTGAAGCAGTTCCAGAGAAAGGGAGGAGGGAGATGATTAGGTGGGCTGTCATACCCACCTCTCTGGGAAAGAGAGGATCTGGGCAGTGTGGTGGTAGACAGGTACGTGCCCAACTGCCCAGGTAGGAGGGGAAGTGGAAGAGAGGCGGCCTGAGAACTGTCAGATGCCCAATGCTTCAGGGGAAGGGGAGTAGTGAAAGGCAGCTGGTGAGCTGTCAGGCATATAAATTGCCCAGAAGGAGTCAGACAGTGATCCAGTAGGGTATCATGCACCCAGCTAGCTCACTAGGGGAGGGGTAGCTGTGGGATAAGCAGCTTCGTGACCAGGAACTTAGGCTGAGATTTTTTTAGATTATTTTTTTTCTGTGTCCCTATTTTTAATTTTTTTCTCTACACCTGTGTGCTTTATCTGTGGCGGGCAGGCCATGGAGTGATTTACTGGCAAGCACTGGCAGCCTGAGATGATTGCTAGTTGCCTAAAAGGGAGGCCTGTTTTTTCTTTCTTTTTCCCTTCTTTTTTTTTCTTTTATCTCCTTATTTTCTTTATTTCTTATCTTTATATCAGTTTTCTCTCTTCCTTTTCTTTACCTTCATTCCATCTTCTCTTGTTTGATCTGCATTCTTTTTCTTCCCATCTTTCAGGTTTTATTTTATTCCTGTTTTATGTTTTTTTGTTTTTTTTCTTGGCTTCCACATTTTTATTCTTAATCCTGTTATTTTTTTATGATTGTTTACTCTATTACTTATTTTTTTCCTGGCTATTTTGTGGTTCCTTTTGCATCCTTTTTTTAAAACATAACTTTTTTTTCTCTCTCTCTTTTTCTTTCTTTTCTTTTAGTGTACTTAATATTTTTTCAGGGGGAACATGAACAACTACAAAGACATAGAATACATTGAATCAAGTCAAAGAGGACCCTTAAATATTGCAAAAAAAATGAAATAAAACTCTAGTCTAGAAAGAGAAGCCTATCAAGATAATCAGATGCTAGACACCAACAAAAAATTGCAAGCCATGCTAAGAAACAGAAATACATGACCAAGGCTAATGAACAAACTAAAAAAGAGGAGGAGGTGAAGAATGTGGAACAACTAATCCAGGATGGCCAAACAAATCATGAATCAACTTAATGAAGTGAAGGAAGAGATAAAGTATATCAAGAAGGCACTGGGGAACATACAGAAGAAATTGTAAACATAAATGAAAACATAACAGATCTTATGGTGATGAAAGACACAATGCAAGAAACTAAAATACACTGGAAGCACATAACAGAAGATTTGAACAGACAGAGGGAAGAATTAATGACATTGAAGATAGAACATCTGAAATCACACGGATAGTAGAACAGATAGATTTTAAAAATTGAAAAAATTCAGCAGGGACTCAGAAAATTGAATAACAACATGAAAAGCACAAACATATGCATTATAGCTACCCCAGAAGGAGAAGAGAAGGGAAAGAGGGAAGAAGAAGTGTTTGAGGAAAATAGGGCGCAAAATTTCCCAACTCTTATGAGATATGGATGTACATGTCCAGGAAGCACACAGCACACTCAAAACAGAATGAATCCTGGTGGGTCTACCCTAAGACATATTTATCAGATTGTCATGTGCTTAAGACAAAGAAAGAATTCTGAAAGCAGCAAGAGAATGGAGATCCATCACATGTAAGGGAAGCTCAATAAAATTAAGTGCTGATTTCTCATCTGAAACCAGGGAGGTAAGAAGGCAGTGGTACGACATAGGTAACATGCTGAAAGAAGAAAACTGCCAGCCGAGAATTCTGTATTCAGCAAAACTGGCATTCTAAAATGAGGGTGGTTAATAATCGCATTACCAAATTTCAGTAAGTAAAGGAAAAGTCCTTGAAAGTTATGGAAAGATCTTTTCCAAATTATAATTAAAACAAATTAAACAATTAAAATATATTCCAGAACTAGCAGTCATTATGTTTTTGAGATTATTTGTAGTTTTAGAATTTTAGTAAAGAAAAGAGGTTTTAGCCTCCTTTAAGGAAAGAAAAAGAATATTCCTAGCATAAACTCTAATAGTTTCAATTTTATTTAGCTTGGCTATTATCTTTCTAGGTTTATAGAGTACCAATTAAATAAATTAGCATTTATGCAGTAAATCTTTAAGGTGATAAAAATTGTAAGTTCACATTTAATGAAATTAAGAAAAAGGTAAATTCCACTGGTTACTAAATATAATTTAATAAGCTTATTTAGAGTTAAAGTAACCAGTCAATATGGTTATGATTAATTATAAGAAGTTTGTAAAATTATCTTCTAAACTGAAGCATTCAAATGGCTAATTCCAGGAAGCCATTATTAGTTAGAAACCTAAATTGATACTTAAAAAAAGATAATCCAGTGGGAATCCTAGGTTTTCATAAAATAATGCAGAAAGTACTTTTTCCTGTACTGCTAAGGTAAAATACTGTTAATTAACATCATCATGATAAAGGTGTAGAAATAGTTAAGTAAATTTGGTATGTTATACATTTCATTGGAAGTGTTGAGAAAATATCTAAAGATTAAAAGAGCCTTCAGTATTGTCAAACTCTCTTGTGCATTCAAACCAGGCCCAAATACTCTGCATGGTGCATAGCCATGTTATTGGCTAAGTTGGACACTGACCCCTAAAATAATAAAAGTATCTACTACATCTCTGAACATAACTACAGAGTGGATGGAGAGTATGTTGTAGTTTCAGACTCCTACAACTGGCAATGGCTTGATATGGCCACATGTACAATGGACATTGCCTCCAGACTGGCTTTCTTTCATAGTGTTGAAGGGCATTATGTACCAGGCCAGTGAAACACTGGTGCCTTACCTTGCTAGTTTGTCTCTAGGATCAACTGTGCTGCAGCATGCTGGCTGTATGAAGGACATATCAAGTGGAACACTTATTACCAAAGTGATGTGAGTAAAGTTTAAGCACAGTTGGCATTATGGTCTGCTCCTGTGAATAGATAACATGTATGGTATTGCAAACCTGGATCTTAGATCTATTAACTGCAGCTTAAAGAGGAACTTGTGCATTAACTACTATTAAGTACTGTACCTATTGCCTGATGATTATGAAGATACCTTTCTTTTATATTCTAGATCATAACCAGGGGAATATTGAACATATTAAACATCCTGGTAAATTTAATTCATTTTCTAAGTAGGTAATGAAACTGTCTACAAGATAAAGGAATGGCTTTCTTAAGTACTGCCTTTATTTTGCTGCCATATGATTGTCTTGCTGTTGCCTATACTGTCTTTGTCAGTTTATGTCTAGAGCAGTGCCTCTCTTCATACTTCTCCTAGCTGTCCTAAGCATAACCACTGCTGTGGGAACTGGAAATGGCAGTTTATGCCCAAACCAAGAAGGTCTATCACATTCTCTCCCTAGAATTAACCAAAGCATAGAAGAACCCAAGGAAAAATGCTGTTTCCCATCAACATTTGAAGGATGCAGCCTCTGAAGGCACCAGGCCTTTCTCACTTTCAATGTCTAGTATGCGATGGCTGACTCCTTTTGGGACCTGATTATCACCATCTTCTTTATCTTTTTAGTGGGACCACGTGCCTTCAAAATTCTAATTAAGTTTATTTCTTACAGAATCAATGCCCTTAATAGTCATATGTGGATTTCATCCAGTTCCAACCAGGGTGGCAGATCTGTCTTCTCTCAACCACAATAGAAGAGCCAGAGGGTTTTATACCTTGTCAGATAGGGCCTACTCCCCCTAGCCAGCAGGAATTAGCTACACAAGAATGACCATTGTCCTTAAGCACCTCCTTAAAAGTAAAGGTGTAAACCCTCTGAGGGGGGAGTTGAGGCAGATCAGTATAGGGAAAGGGAAGACTTTGGTCACAGCTGAAGACCCAGCAGATAACAAGGCCAACAGACAACATAGCCAGCAGACCACATGGCCTTGAGACCCTGCCCAGAATTCTCCTAAGGGACCTTATAAGACCCTGCCCATGAGAATCTCATTTGGAATGAGAGGCAAAGTCCTGGATATCCTCAAAAGTCCTCACAAATGGGCCCCTGGGGAATGACAGGTATGGCACCCAATCAGAACAGCAAACAAACTTGAAAAAGCACTGCCCTAGGATCCCAACTGCCCAACTCAACTGCAGTATGCCCATAGTCCATGCCATGTACTCTTTACTCCCTTGCCTATACTATGGTGTGTCCTTAAATTCTTTTATGTGACATAAGCCTGGAACCTAGAAGCGCAGAAACCAGAGCCACCCAGTAACAGATGTATATAAAATTTTATTGCTGTGACTTCAAATCATCTGAATAAATTCTATAACCTTTCTCTCTTTAAATATGTCCTAAATTTGAGGGTGCTAACTCTTCTCGAGGTTGAGCAAATGAAGGTCAGAAGAAAGCCCTTGCACTGTTTTAGTAACATTGGATCAGAAGAAAGCCAACCAAAAGTAACCTCACTTTTGCTGATTTAGATGTTAAAAATTAACTTAGACATGGCATGTTTCCCCTTCTCCCTCTGATGCCAAGGGAAATCTGTATCTCTCCAAATTATGTAAACTTAACCTTTGTCCTGTTCATTTATTCCGCTACCCAAAATTGGTTATGCACTTTACCACTTACCACTTAACACAGAGCTAATGTCTGCCGGCCTGATTTTGCTCTCTTGAACCAGAAGCCAGCTTCCTAAAGAGCAAGTCCTGCTCTAATAAGCTGCTGCTCTCTCCTGAAAATTATTCTTCTGGCAGAGCTGCTGTGCTGTTCTCAGCAGTTCTGCAAATGTGCATTCCACACTACTGCAGTAGAAAAACAAATTCCAAAATGTTTAGCAAAGGATTGAAAAATTAACATACCTTAAAACAGGTCAAAACTGAATTTCTATTGATCGCTATAAGAGAGGCAGTTTCAGTTTACACTGTGATCTGGAAATTTTTCTTTTCTTTTTTGTACCGTGAACTTAGTTTCTGCTATAAGCTATTTTGGGGAATCTATATTTTAAGAGGAAAACATTAGAATTTCATTGTTTTACTTTCATTCATATTAAATTAGTTAAATGTATCCATCGAATTAATGTCTTTTTACTTATGTCTTAAAATACACTTTAGAAAATGTAAAACAGTGGCATTGCTTTATGTTTTGCTTTTTACTTTGAAACTCTAATGTAATTAACATTCATAAAATTGTTTTCTTTACATGGTATATGTGAAGATGGGGGGCAACAGTTTTTACAATACCGTGTGATGAGGGTAGAAAGGAAGTGCTGTCCTTGTCAGTGGAACTTTGGAATTTATGCTCCCCAGTGTAACTGTCAGACCCATTCATAGTTTCCCTATACATGGCTCTTCTGCCCCTTTTACTTGAACTGATACTTTGCACTATATTTTTAAAATATATGTCCCAGAGACTTAAATCTTTGATCCATTCATGTGCCAGTTGAGCCCTGAATCTCGGCAGAGTTGTAACTCCTACTCTCCAGCTCACTGGGCTCGCCCAGAAAACTAACAAGGAGATGAGGATGGACAATGCCCATCCCAAAGAAAAAAGAGCGTCTCCAACTGCAAGCAAGTTAGTTCCATCCATCTGCCCCATGGGATCTAAGCCCCCCTCAGTTAGAAACAGAATGGTATAACCATCCCAAAATCCTCAAGATTGGGTAATGAATAATGGACTAAAGTAGACATTATCATTCTATTATAGACTTATTATTATAGCAATGGAAAAACTTTTATCATTGATATAGAGGCAGTGGTTACTGGAGGTTCTGAAGGGAGGGAGAGGGAAAAATAGGTGTTAACATGGGGGGATTTTTGGGACATTGGAGTTGTCCTGCATGACATTGCAATGATGGATACATAACCTACATAGCTTACAAAATTGTGCAGGACAGAGTACAAATCATAACGTAAATTATAGTCCACAGTTAGTTATAATGCTTCAATATGCGTTCATCAGTTGTAACAAATGTACCACAATAATGAAGAATGTTGTTAATGTAGGAAAGTGTGGGAGGGGAAAGATGTGGGGCATATTGGAATCCCCTATATTTCTTATGTAACATTTATGTAAAGAAATTTTAAACCACATAAACAGCAGGAGCAAAGGCACAAAGCAAAGGAGAGCATGTAATTTTAACTCTAACATGAAAGGGTGGGTTTAATTCTAGGAATATTTCATAACCATAATTATTAGTCCACCTTATACATACATTTATATTCATTTACAATGGTTTCAATGCTCATAGGAAGTAACTAAAAGTTTGAAGACCTCATATGCCAGAAGGCAGTAAACAAACCAAAACAAAACAAAACTGTATATAAGTTTTTCCTAAATTAATCTTTAGCTATTTTAAAAGAAATTTAAAAACAAATTAAATCTCAGAATTCACAGTCTCATTTTGACATCTGGACCTAAGTCAAAGAGTTGTGTTTCCTCAACGGGGATAAATGTAATAGCATTGCTACATGCACAGAATGACAAATTCCATTTGTGAATTTTAGCAAGTACACTCACACACATTTGAAAATATAACCCCTCATCCTTAGCAATATTTTGGGGATAGAAACAAAACAAAACAAAACAAAACATAAAAACACCAAATTGGCATTTTCTTTAAGTCCCAGTTTTGTGAAAAATAAGTTATTACTTTATCTTAAGTTAGGACAGTGACAGCTCCATTTAACTGTCATTGTATTAAAACAGCACTAAAAGGAAAAAAGCTAGGAATCATGGGAAGAACCAAATCAGTGCTGAGCAGATGGAATATAAGAAGAGTGAAAATAGAAAATATATAAAGACACTTAGACTGCAATAGATAGGCAGGCATGTGTAAGTACAATCAGAGAAAGCAAGAATCCTAGCAAAAGGAAAAATATGCTGGGAATGATCAAACTTCTAGGAAAACAGAACCAGCTCTTGGAAAAAATGAGAAAGTAATTAAGATTTCTAATCTCATTTTATGACCACACTACAAGGTCATGCTCCTTAACATGACTTCTTTTGTAGAGAAACTACATAATTTGTAAAAATCTGTAATTATTTTTTTATCTGCATACTTTTCAAAAGAATTTAATTTCCAGTCCTGTAGAACAGTATTCATATATAATCTTCCATATTTTATATTTCCCCAAATGAGATAATGTATATGAAATAACCACTTCACTGTGCTTTCTTAGATGAATAAATGCACTCCTCTTTTCATATATTAATATCATTAGTAATGTGAATATAATTGAACCCCACAAAATGATTTCAGTTGCAACAATACTTTGAGGATAGAAAGAACTAGGAGGGGAAAAATGTGTTTGCAAGAACTTTTGCCTTTTGTGACACAGGTCTGTTGTAGCAGTTTTTCTAAAACAGAGGTTCTTATGGACCCAACAATAAATTTCGGGTTGTTGATGATTCCTGTGAGTTTGAACATAAAATTGCGTTATTATGAATTTAAGCAAAATTCTCAGGAAAATGCCCTTGACTTTTATCAGGTTCTTCAAAGTCTGTGATAAAAATTAATCAAAACATCTACCCTGTAGGGCTTGCCTGCATGCTTGCCTATGTCCCAGAGACCAACCCCAGTTAAGCTTATTTTCTGCTTATATACTAGGTGACAGAGAAGCAAGATCATGGGATGTTGATTCCAGCCTAATGTTCATGGGGCAAATGGTTCCATAAGGCATTTCACCTCCAGAGCTTGCATTTCTGTATTTGTTAAATGAGTGGAAATGGTATATAAGAGATAGGGCTTGAGTGAGTCCAGAATGCACAAGTAAGTACATGAGGAAGTGATCCAAATACCCATGGTCACCACTCCTGCCACCTTATGTTCTTTTTCCCAGCCTACATCTATGACCTTGAGGGGAATGCCTTACAATCAGCTGACTGTGAAAGTGCAAAGTTGGGCCTGGTTTATAGATGGTTCTGCACAATATACAGGTGCCACCTGACAATGGACAGCTACATCACTGAAGTCCTTTTCTGGGAAGTCCCTGATGATAGTGGTGATGGGAAATCCCTCAGCTTACAGAACTTCAAGCAGTGCATCTGGTTTCTCATTTTGCTTAGAAGAAGGAGAAATGGCCAGTGGTGCATTTGTACATTGATCCATGGGCTGTTGTCAACGGTTTAGCTGATCAGGGACATGGAAGGAATACTACTGGAAAATTGGTGACAAAGAGATATGGGAAAGAGACATGAAGATAGACCTTTCTGAGTAGGCAAAAACCATGAAAATGTTTGTCTCACTTGATAGCATTAGAGGATGACTTCAGCAGAGGAAGATTTTAATGATCAAGTGGATAAGATGATCAGCTCTGTGGCTAATGCTCAGCCCTTTCCCCAGCCATTCCTATCATGCCCAATGGGTTCATGAACAAAGTGGTCATGGTAGTAGGGATGGAGGTTATGCATGGCTCAGCACCATGGACTTCCCTTCACCAAGGTCAAGTTGACTACAGCCACTGCTGAGTGCCCAATCTGCCAGCAGCAGAGACCCACACGCAGTCCCCAGTATGGTTCCATTCCCCAAGGTGGTCAGTCACCTACCTGGTGGCAGGTTGATTTCTTTGAAACACTTCCATCATGGAAGGGGCACTAATTTGTTTTAACTAGAATAGACACATATTCCAGATATGGGTTTGCCTGCCCTACATGCAATGCTTCTTCCAAACTACCACCCATGGACTGACCAAATGTCTTGTCCATGCCATAGTAGTCCACACAGCATTGCTTCTGATCAAAGAATCCACTTTCCATCAAATGATGTGTAGGAATCTTCACATGCTCATGGAATTCACTGGTCTTATCATGTTCCCATTCATCCAGAAGTAGCTAGATTGATAGAATTGTGGAATGGCCTGTTGAAGACTCAATAATTGTGCCAACTAGTTGTCAATGCCTTGCAGAGCTAGGGAAATGTTCTCCAGGAGGCTGTGTATGCAATAAATCAGTGTCCATTTTATGGTGCTATTTATTCTATAACCAGGATTCACAAGAGGTGAATCAAGGGATGGAAATAGGAGTGGCACCACTTACTATTACCCCATGTAATACACTAGGAGAATTTTGCTTACTGTCCCTGCAAACTTAAGGTCTTCTGATCTACAGGTCTTAGCTTCAAAAGGAGGAATGCTTCCACCAGGGAACACAACAATGATTCCATTGAACTGGAAGTTAAGACTACCACCTGGCCACTTTGGGCTCCTCATGTCAGAGGCAAAAAAGAGAATTACTGTACTGGCTGAGGTGATTGTTTCTGACTATCAAGGGAAAAGAGGACTACACCTACACAATGGAGGTAAGGAAGAGTTTGCCTGGAATACTAGAGTTTGCCTAGGCGATATCATAAGGCATCTCTTAGTGCTGCCATGCCCTGTGATTAAAGTCAATGGAAAACTGCAACAACCCAATCCAGGCAGGACCAATACTGGCCCAGAATCTTTAGGAAAGAATGTTTGGCTCACCCTACCAGGCAAAGAACCATAGCCAACTGAAGTGCTTGCTAAGGGTAAAGGGAACATGGAATGGATAGTGAAAGAAGGTAGTGATAAATATGAACTTTGACCATGTGATACGTTATAGAAACATGGGCTATCATGGTCATAGATACTTCTTTCTTGTTTTGTTATGACTATGTTTGCATATGTACATAAGATAATTATCTTCGTTTTCTTCCCTGTTCTTTCCTCTTATTGTATGACATAAATTGTATCAGTTTCATGTCATAGTATTTAAAAGTGTTGAGTTTAAGAGTGAATATTACCCAAGGACTTACTCCCTATTCTGGAGGAATTTATTCAATTTCTGATTGGATGCAGGACAGTTGAGTATTGGTAAGTGGGAAAAAAAAAGAAAAATACATATAATTGTTTTTATTTAGCTACTAAGTATAGTTTAAGGTGCTGTGTATGTCTGCCATGTTGACAAAGGGTGGACTGTGATAGTTAGGCTAATGTGTCAAATTGACCAGGTAATGGTGCACAGTTTGGTCAAGCAAGGCCTGAGCTAATTGTAATACAAGGGCATTTCACACTTTGATAATCATCAGTGAGCTGATTGCATAGATAGCTGGTTACATCTACAGTCAACTGAGGAGATTGCCATCAGCAATGAGTGACTTCTCATTCAATCAGTTGAAAGCCTTAAAAGAAGTGATTTCAGCATTCAGAGAAAGAATTCCTTTTTCTACTTCAGACTGCCAACTTCTGGGAAACTCATTAAGGACCTCACTGGAACCCCTTGCTTGCAGCATGCCCTGTGGAATTTGGACTTGTGCAGCTCCATGATGTCATAAGACAATTTCAAAAAATCTCATAATATTTACAGATATCTCCTGTTGTTTCTCTTTCCCTAGAGAAAACTAATACACTGTGGTGTTCTGGTTAGCTGTCAGTGATCCTTTGGCCCTTGGATGTTTTTAAATAAAAAACCAAAACTTTATTCTGTCCCATCCAAAGTCAACATTGTTGAAGAAAGGAAAATTCCAGCACCTCAGAGCTCACACTGAGTTCACTCTGGTCCTCATGCCTGGAGAGTGCTGGGTGAAAGAGGAGGAGCTGACATCTACAGGTCTTGGTTTAGGCTTAGGTGTGGGAGCAGATAGTATGACAGGACATGGAGACATCCTCTCATTCTCTTTTGGGTTCCATTGATTTACAGCTTCTTCTCCCTGGTGGCTTTTAACCTGTGACATTCTCTAGATCTATAATAAGATTAAGGTCCATCCTGATTCATTTGTGCCCATGTTAAATCAAAGTAATGTCTTCAAAAGCTCCAATTTATAGTAGGTTCACACTCATAGGAATAAATAAAGCTTTTCTGGAGCATGTAATTTAAACTACCACTGACAGATTAATAATGTAAACCATAATGTAAAACATAGGATAACTAAAAAATTTAGAAAACTGTATAGCCTAAAGTATAAACCACAATGTAAACACAAATGTTACCTTGTTTGAAAGCTATTGTCTCAATATCTGTACATCAGTTTCAGTAAATATGATATGAATAAGTTAAAAGATTATTGCTGTGGAAGGGAAAAGGTTTTATAATGGATAAGTGGGAGTACTGTATATTGTATAGATGAATTACTGTGATCTAAGGCTCTTGTGAAGAGAAGCTCAATAATTAGGAAAAAAGAAAAGAAAAAGATAGGATGTAGAATTTTTCCAAATCAATATGTATTGTATATCTAACCTTTAAACTCATCGTTATATTCCATTTTACTAGTAAGGGAACCTGACATTATATTGGGCTTCACTTTTCAGGAAGTTTTGGATCACAGAGTGGTTCAACAATGGTGGCGGAGGAATACTGGTACGGGATGTTATTGACAGGCGATATATGGTTGACAGGGAGTTATACAGGACATGTGTCCAGGGTGCATGGAAATGTTTGGATATAATCATAGTGGAAACAATTAAAAACAACAGCTGGGGGGGTACTGGGTTCCTGGCCGGGGGGGGGCTCTGTCGTGGTCCCTAGGCAAGCAGCAGCAGTCCCCCAGGTGCAATGGTAAGGACCAGGAAGGAATGAAGGTCCAATAGTGAGCCCCTGATACTAATGACTATGCTTGTGAGCCTATACACCTGAAATAAGAACAAGGCCTAGAGCAGCACTGTGCCTAAGAGTTCCCTCCTGACAGCCTCCATGTTACTCAAATGTGGCCAGTCTTGAAGCCAAACTCAGCATGTAAATGCAATGCCTTCCCCCCAGCATGGGACATGACACCCGGGGATGAGCCTCCCTGGCACCGAGGGATCATTACCAAGTACCAGCTGATGACGTAACCAGAAAATGACCTTGAATTAAAGGTTCAACGCAGACCAGCAGAATATCCCTGGAGTTAAAAATGCTGTTTGACCTAAAGTAAGGGGGAAATGGAAAGGACAAATGAGTTCATACAGCTATGAGTCTCTAAAAAAGAGTCTGGAGGTTGTCAGAAGGATTGCCCTTATGCATACTTGAGCAGAGTCTCAGAGACAGGTAAAGTAGATACAAACCCAGGAACTGGTCCTTTTGAGGGCTAAAGAGACCCACAGGTTCTATGGTCATGGCAGATGGGGTTCACTGCCATGTCAGTTGACCCTTCTTTGGAGCTGGTGTTTCTGCATGATGGAGTTGGACACAGATGGGATCTCTTTTCACAAGCCTTTCATGCTACTTTACTGGAATTGTAGTTGATGCTGGGGTTTAAGATATATCTAGGGGATTTGAATCTCTGGACTGACAATATGATAGCCAGGCCCTGAGCCTCAACAGACTTCAGCTCCTACACTCTGATTTATTGGACTTACCCCACTCAGCTAACATGGAGTTGAAGAATGTCAACCACCACACCATGGAGCCTAGAGTGCCTACAACTGAAAGCAGGAGGATTGCATCCAGTATTCATGTGGAATCTAAGCCCCCTCTTGACATAGATGTGGAATGGACACAACCAAGCCAAGGTCCACAGGAAGGAGGAATACAGTAAGGATTAGAGTGGACTTAAAGATATTCTATTCATGAACTATTGTGGTTAATAATCGAGAAAATGTGGCATTGGTGTGGAAAAAGTGGCCATGGTGGCTGCTGGGTGTGGGGAATGGGAGGAAGAGATGAGATGTGGAGGCATTTTCAGGACTTGGAGTTGTCCTGGGTGGTGCTGCAGGGACAATTGCCAGACACTGTATGTCCTCCCATGGCCCACTGGATGGAACGTGGGAGAGTGTGGGCTATGGTGTGGACCACAGGCCATGGGGCGCAGCGATGCCCAGAGATGTACTCAGCAGATGCAATGGATGTGTCATGATGATGGGGGAGAGTATTACTGTGGGGGGAGTGGTGGGGTGGGGGCGGTGGGGGTGAATGGGGACCTCATATTTTTTTAATGTAATATTTTTAAAAAAATGAATAAATTGAGTATAATTTGAAAAAAATAAATAAATAAACTACCACAGAACACTTAATTCATTCAACCAGGTCTCCATATGCTTCTAGCATAGAAGATCTAAAAATCAAATGAAGCTGGGAGAAAACTTTAATAGATATGTTGCTGATTGGCATATTGAATTATTTAGTAATGTGTAGTTCTAGGTATCTTAGGTTTTAAGGATAATGCCAATTCATTGTGAACCTTTGAGGGCTCAAAAAATTACCAGCATTTCAAATTTCATTTAAGAAAGGTTTCTTATGCCCAGAGAGTATTTGTTTGGTGGTACTAATCATCTATGCTTAGTGTGCATAATTTAATTAGAAATTTAATATGAGCTTTTGATTTTCTTTTCAAGATGGAAAATGAAGGATACTCTGCACTTGTCCTTCTGGCACCAAATCTCTGGAAATGTTTTTAGAAGTGAGTGAATAAATGCAGAGCTGAGCTTATAAACAGAGAATATTATTTTATAGATAAAATCACTGAGGAATACTTGAAAGAAGGAAGTTACAGTGTTTTAATTTAATATTATTTATCATTTTAAGTCTGCATTCCTAGTCAAAGCTAGAAGACCAAAAATAAAATAGGTATAAAAATTAGAAAGGGAAAAGCAAATCATAAGTATTTTAAAAGTATATCTTGCTATAGATAATCCATAATATTTACTTGATAAATCATTATGTGAAATAGTTAAATTTGGCACTGGAGTTGAAAACCAGAGAAAAACATAAAAGTCAACAATATTTCAAGTAGCAAATACAGACACAAAACAATTAAGCATCTGGAAATTAATTTAATAATAAATGACCAGTGCTCTTCTGGAGAAGGAAAAAATATACCCTTAAATTTACAAAAAAAAGATAATCTTTTTGTAGAGAAAATTACACATATATAAATGTGTATATAAAGATATACACACGCACACATATATATACTGAAGTACACATTAACTAAATGAACAGACCAGATCATTGAAAAAGAAGATGTTATAAAAAACATTGTAAAAAAAAGATAAGTTTTTTCTTATTTAATCAATGGATTCAATGCATTTCCATACCTTCCTATTAATATTCTTAAGGCATTTTTATTCACAGATTTTAAAATGTATATGAGAGAGAAATGAGAGAAGGAGGCAAAGAGTTTTGAATAAAGCGAACTTAGAGGAGGGATATCAGAAGACATTATAAAGCTATTCACAAACAAATCAATGGAACAGATATGTGAATTTATTAAATATGCAGATTTACAATGTGATAAAGATTGCATTTAAAAATCCATAAAGGTAATTGGGAGCCTACCTATTTTTAAAAATAAGTTATATCCTCACCTCATCTTAATAAAAAATTATGTATTTATTAGTAGGATAAGCATAAAAAGTAAAATAAAATTTTCAGGGTAGAAATACAAAATATATTTTAGGGAACTTGGGATGAGAAACCTTTATTGAATACAGCACAGAATTCAAAATACATGAAGAAAAATATTAATAAATTTGAATACATCACAGTAAAACAAATTATATGACAAACATGCATGAAAAATAAAGAAAAAAATCAGGGACAAACCTTAGAGAATACATAGAAAAGAAAACACAAAAGCTATATATATTTAACACATTAGAAATTGGGAAAATATAACTGTTATAAAGATACCAACTTTTGGTTATTATAGAAATTGGAAAAATAAATTATTTGATAAAATCAAGTGTGAGGGAAAGATAGACCTAAT
Organism: Dasypus novemcinctus; assembly: GCF_030445035.2. Classification (NCBI taxonomy): domain Eukaryota; kingdom Metazoa; phylum Chordata; class Mammalia; order Cingulata; family Dasypodidae; genus Dasypus; species Dasypus novemcinctus. The sequence continues at coordinate 21,375,015 of NC_080683.1, forward strand.
GCATTCTTTTGGGGACTATAAAATAGTACAGCAACTTTGTAAGGAAATTGGGAACATGAATTAAAATTTTACATGCATGTACTAATATACAAGCATTTTCAATTCTTGCCCTTCCTCCTACAGAAGCACCTGGACATGTTAATAAGGAAGCATGGATATCAGTATTCATTGAATAATTTAAAATACACATTGAGGAACAATCCAATTAGAGAAATTGATGGAAAAACCACGGGATAAAGATTGCTCTCATCCTAACTTACTTTTTTCCACCTCCTGTCTCAGCTTTACCCAATTTATAGTTATTTTATCTCAATGATACCTAGAGTCCATTGACTCTTTGCTCTCTCTTTTTTTATCAGCCTCCCCTATATTCTACATTCAGTGTAGATGAAGTGAATACTTTACATATTATTAGTGTATTCTTCCAATTCTATTGTCCTTTCATACCTTCTTGGCTGAAACCCAGTGAATACACACACCTGAAGAAAAACCTAGAGCTTGGAAGATGACAGTCATTATAATAAATTCATGATTTCCAATCCTGCATAAATTCTCAACATTCCTCAAATGCCACAAACTTACCCTGATCAGATCACCCTTCCCCTTTCAATAGTAGAGTTTCAGTCTCTGCATATTACCTTCAAACCTTTAAGCCCTTCTCCTAGCCATCTCCTTTCTTCTCTGATTCTATTTCAGCAGAATATTATACCTCCCAGAGGAAAAAAAAAACAACAAACTGCAAATCCCTTACTTTTCCACTAGTCCAAAAACTTCCCTATTCCATACTTATACCTTTCTTCTCTCTGTCAATGATGCTCTGAATCCATCTCTGCTTCAGGGATCCCCATAAGATGTGATGATTCACTAGAACATCTCACAGGACAAAAGCTGTTTTACTAACTTAGAGTTTTTCGTTTCTCGTTTCGTTTTCCTTAACATTAAAAGGATACAGATTTGAATCAGCAAAGGCAAAAGGTGAATAGGGCAAACAGGAAAAAGCAGGCATGAGCTTTCAGTTGTCATTTTGCAGGGGAATAACACAGACAGTGGTTCTCATAGTAACATGTGTGCCAATACAGGCAAAGGGTTGCCAACCACGGAAGGTGACCTGAAGCTGGCTGTCCAGGGGTTCACTGGGGACCAATCACATCGGCATGAATTGCCTGCATAAATGATCTGAGCTATGCAAACCCCAGCCATAAGAGGTCAAACTGATAGAGTGGAGCCCAAAGTCTCAAATACATAAGAACAGGGGTCCAATGTAAATCACATGGTTGACATAAACTATCTGGCTTAGCCCAAGGCCTCAGGCATACAAAGACACTCCTATCAGGCAGGATATTGGAAGGGATCAGAGGAAAGTGAGGGTTTCTGACCCACAAGCTGCTCTTAGTCTTCCAAAGGAATTTATGTTCTGTCTATTAAGCTTAACAAAATAATCTCTTTATCATTCAGTTTTCCAAACTTAACCAGTTGTTTCTTCTTTCTGTTTGCTCATGTATTTTGTTCTTCAACCACCTTATTCCCTTTCCAAATTCCATATGTCTACTTTTCTACTGGTTCACCAACTTCTGCCCTTTTTATCTTCTTGTCATTATTTACTATGCCTTTAGGTTTTTATTGCTCCCCCACACTCCTCTTCTGATATCATTACTTCATACATGCTCTTCACTTTAGGATCACATCTGAAGTCAAGTGACACTGCATTGAGAAGATGAGAAATAAATAACTTGCTTAGATTTGAAATTTTGCTTAGGCAGTCCCTTTCTTAGAAATGCAAGATGTGACTCAACTCTACATTTTTATTGGATTTTGTAAACATAAACAGTATCATTATAAGAATGTTGTGTTAGAATTTAAAACTTTTTCTTAAATGCACAAGTTCTGTATAAGTATATGCTGACTATTCCCCTGTTTAATAAGAACTTTATTATTAAAAGACAATAATTTACATTCAATACTATGGATAAATATAAAAAAAGATAACCTAAGTGAGTCAAATGAAAAACTCCATACTGTCTGCTTCCATTTATATGACATTCTTGCAAAGATAAAACTATAGGGACAGAAAGCAGATCAGTGGTTTTCAGGGGCTGTAAGATTTGGAGATACTGAAAGTGTTCTATACTCTGAGGTGGTGAATTCATGACGGTATATATCAGTCAAAATTCACCAAAAAAAGTGAATTTTCTGCAAATACATTAATTCTTTATTATTTAAAAATTGAGAACCTCAGCAATTCAAAAGGTGGTAGTGCAGTCATTCTTTCAGCAAATGTTTATTGAGTGCCTTCTAAGTACCAAGTATTACCCTAGTGTTGATAACAGCAGTGAAGGATATAGATGAAAATCGGTACTCTTAGAAATTTACATTCTAGTGGATTGATGGAGAGAACATGTGAACATGTGACATTAACCAATCAAATTCATCAAGCTTTCACTGAGGGTCTAAACAGTGTGCAATGTCTCCAGAGATGAGAGGAAAGGAAAAGTGAAGTCATTTTGGTTGTGGAAATTCAGGACATTCATCAAACCAATTATATGCCCAGAAACGACTGGTACTGATTTAATAAACAAACATTTAGTGAGGAGCCACCACTAGCAAAAATGGGATAAATTTTTACTGTCCATTTGACATATTATATTAAAAATATATTGCAAATTTATTTGGCAGTTATTATATTAAAAAGTGTTTATTTTTAAACCAGTAGTTTTTATCTATTGTTATTAACAATGACAATATATCAATTAATTTTTAAAGATCATTTCTTCACTATAAGAGTGAAGTTGACGGAGCCGGGCGGGGCCGGTGCAGGCCGCGGTGGCGAGAGGCGGACGCCGGAGCTGGGCCGGGCCGCTGTAGCGAGCGGAGCCAGGCGGAGCGGGTCAGGCCGCGGCGGGTACGGAGCCGGGCGGGGCCGGTCCAGGCCGCGGTGGCGGGAGGTGGACGCGGGAGCCGGCTGGGCCGCTGTAGCGAGCGGAGCCGGGCGGAGCCAGGCCAGGCCGAGGCGGTGTAAGGAGCCGGGCAGAGCCGGTCCAAGCCTCCGCGGCGGGCGGAGCCGGGCCTGCGGAGGGGTTTCTGTTCTTTTTTTTTTTTTTTTTTCTGGAGCATCGGCAGTACTGGGGAGTTCGTGGGCCCTGGGTGGCCTATTGGGGGTTTGTGGGAAGGGAGGTGCTTGCAGACCCATTTGGGCAGACAGACGGGGGGTTTTAGGGCAAAGTGGGGGGAAGTTGTTGTTTTAGATAGTGTTGCAATTGTGACACGTGTATACCTGTATCTCTCTTCTCCCTATCCGTTCCCCACCGTTTGCCCATCCTCTTTTTCTTTCTTCCTTTCTTCTTGTCTTTCTTTTTTCTTTATTATAATTAGTTTTTTTTTTTTTCGGTTTTCTCTTTCCCTCTTGTCCCTCATCTTCCACTTATTTTTATTTTAATTCAAGTATACAATAGGTGCTACAGGGAACACCTCACATTTGCTGGGTTTTCCGATCCTCCACTGCCTCATTTCTGTGTGAACTGATTTAGGCTACCTACACTATCCCCCTTCCCCTGCATCTTGATATCCACTATCATCTACTGTCTCTCCTATATTCCACCCCCAACCTCCCGTTCTTTGATCCACAAAGTGTCTAACTCTTAATTTCTAATACCTTTGTTCTGTTTTCTGTCTATTATCCACTCTTGAAACTATTACCTCTCCTTTCTTTCTCCCTCTCTCATGAAAACAATAGCTTTGTAGTTCATACCATATTCCTCCCAAATTCAGTCATCTACTTCATAAAAGGTACTCTACCTACAGCTATAACTCTATACAATCTACATGAATCTAACCTCCATCCTTCCAGACCTCATATTCTTGCTTTGTTAACATACATCACCAATACAACTTTACACTTTTCCCTTGCTTACACAATTGCCTTTCCCCAACACTAATACTTTCCTCTAAAGTGAACTTAACCAACAACAAGTAACTAGAATAAGAAGAAAAATCTGACAAAGAGAAGATATAACACCTATGCAAAAATAACAACTAATTAACCTCCAAGAGCAGACAAAGAAGCTAAGGAACTGATTAAATTCGTCAAAATAAAGAGATGACCAGAAAGCAACAAAAATCTACAAACCAAACCAATAATCAGGAAAACATGGCTGAATCCAATCAACAAACCAATAATCACGAAGGGGAGCAAAACTTGGCACAAGCAATGAAAGATCTCAGAACATTTATCACCGACAAATTTGATGCAGTAATGAAAGAGGTTAACAACATGAAGATATCACTTGGAGGGGAAATTGCAGACATATGCAAAAACATAACAGATATGATGGGAATGAACACCACAGTTCAAGAAATCAAAAATACACTTGCAGCAAATATCAGCAGACTAGAAGAGACAGAGCAGAGAATTAGTGATGTGGAAGACAGTACATCAGAAATCAAACAGATAGTAGAAGGGGTCAATAAGAAGATAGAAAAAATCCAATTAGGATTTAGGGACCTGAATGACAATGCAAAATGCTCAAACATACGTATTATAGGCATTCCAGAAGGTGAAGAGAAGGGAAAGGGGTCAGAAGGAGTGTTGCAGGAAATAATGGCTGAAAACTTCCCAAATCTACTGAAAGAGACAGATGTACATATCCAAGAAGCACAGCGCACTCCACAAGTCATAAACCCCAACAGGCCCACCCCAAGACATATACTTGTCAAATTATCCAATGCTCAAGACAAAGAGAAAATCCTAAAAGCAGCAAGAGAAAAGAAAACCATCACATACAAGGGAAGCTCAATTAGATTAAGTGCTGATTTCTCTTCTGAAACCATGGAGGCAAGAAGACAGTGGTATGATATAGTCAAGGTACTAAAGGAAAGAAATTTCCAACCAAGAATACTTTATCCAGCTAAACTAGCATTCAAATATGATAGAGAGTTCAAAATATTCGCAGACAAACAGAAACTGAAAGAGTATACCAACAAGAAACCTCCCCTTCAAGAAATTCTAAAGGGAGTGCTGCAGGAAGAAAGGAAAAAACAGGAAAGGCAAAGTTGGAGGAGAGTATAAGACCAACAACAACAACAAAAAAGACAAAAAAAAAAAATATACAAACAAAATATGACAAACACAAATCCAATCAAAGTATGGCTAACACAAATAATTCCTTGATAGTAATAACACTGAATGTCAATGGATTAAACTCACCTATCAAAAGATTCAGACTGGGACATTGGATAAGGAAATATGACCCATCCATATGCTGTCTACAAGAGACACATCTTAGACCCAGAGACGCATGGAGATTGAAAGTGAAAGGCTGGAAAACAATCATACAAGCTAACAATAACCAAAAAAAGGCAGGAGTAGCTATATTAATATCAGACAAAATAGACTTTAAATGTGAAACAATTGTGAGAAACAAAGAAGGATATTACATTTTAGTCCAAGGGAAAATCTGTCAAGAAGATCGAACAATCATAAATATCTATGCCCCTAACAAGGGTGCCTCTAAATACGTCAGGCAAACGCTGGAAAAACTAAGTGAAAGAATAGATACATCTACAATTATAGTGGGGGATTTTAATACACCACTATCAACTCTGGACAGAACATCTCAAAAGAGAATCACCAAAGAAACAAAACATCTGAATAGTATATTAGAGGAGCTCGATCTAATAGACATATATAGATCGCTACACCCAAACACAGCAGGATATACATTTTTCTCAAGCGCACATGGATCATTCTCCAAGATAGATCATATGCTAGGCCACAAAGAAAGGCTGAACGAATTCAGAAAGATTGAAATCATACAAAACATTATCTCTGACCACAGTGGAGTCAAGCTGGAGATTTGCAAGGGACAGAAGCCCAGATTTCACACCACGATTTGGAAATTAAACAGCACACTCTTAGAAAAACAGTGGGTCAAAGAGGAAATCTCAAAAGAAATCAATGACTACCTTGAAACAAATGATAATGATAACACAACATACCAAAATTTATGGGATGCAGCAAAAGCAGTACTGAGAGGGAAGTTTATAGCCATAAATTCATATATCAAAAAAGAAGAAAGAGCAAAAATTGAAGAACTAACTGCACATTTGAAGGAATTAGAAAAACAACAACAAAGCAACCCAACAGGAAGAAGAAGGAAGGAAATAACAAAGATAAGAGCAGAACTAAATGAAATAGAAAATAAGAAAGCTCTTGAACAGATAAACAAGACCAAGAGCTGGTTTTTTGAGAAGATTAACAAAATTGACAAACCTTTAGCAACACTAACAAAGAAAAAAAGAGAGAAGATGCAAATACACAAAATAAGAAATGAGAAAGGCGATATCACCACTGACCCCACAGAAATAAAGACTATCATAAGAGGATATTTTGAAAAACTATATTCCAACAAAAATGACAATCTAGAGGAAATGGACAAATTCCTAGAAACACATAAACAGCCCATATTGACAAAAGAAGAAATTGATGATCTTAACAAACCAATCACAAGCAGAGAGATAGAATCAGTTATTAAAAATCTCCCAACTAAGAAGAGCCCAGGGCCAGATGGCTTCACAGGTGAATTCTACAAAACATTCCGGAAAGAACTGACACCAATCCTGCTGAAACTATTCCAAAACATCGAAACAGAAAGAACATTACCCAACTCCTTCTACGATGCCAACATTACCCTAGTACCAAAGCCAAACAAAGACATCACAAGAAAGGAAAATTACAGACCAATTTCTCTAATGAACCTAGACGCAAAAATACTTAACAAAATTCTTGCTAATCGTATTCAACAACACATTAAACGTATTATACACCACGACCAAGTGGGATTCATCCCAGGTATGCAAGGATGGTTCAACATAAGAAAATCAATCAACGTAATACACCATATAAACAGATTGAAGGAAAAAAATCACATGATTATATCTATTGATGCAGAAAAAGCATTTGACAAAATACAGCACCCTTTCTTGATAAAAACACTCCAAAAGGTTGGAATACAAGGGAATTTTTTGAACATGATAAAGAGTATATATGAAAAACCTAAAGCCAATATTGTTTACAATGGAGAAATCCTAGACTCCTTCCCTCTAAACTCAGGAACAAGACAAGGATGCCCACTGTCTCCGCTCCTATTTAACATTGTCTTAGAAGTACTTGCTCGAGCACTGAGGCAAGAACCAGAAATAAAAGGCATTCAAATTGGAAAGGAAGAAGTCAAAATTTCATTATTTGCAGATGACATGATCCTATACATAGAAAACCCTGAGAGATCTACAACGAAGATTCTAGAACTCATAAATGAGTTTAGTAAAGTCGCAGGTTATAAGATCAATGCGCAAAAATCAGTAGCATTTCTGTACACCAATAATGAGCAAGATCAGGAGGAAATCAAGAAACAAATACCATTCACAATAGTAAATAAAAAAATCAAATACTTAGGAATAAATTTAACTAAAGAGGTAAAGAACTTATACACCGAGAACTATACAAGATTGTTCAAGGAAATCAAAGAAGACCTAAATAAATGGAAGACTATTCCTTGTTCATGGATAGGAAGACTGAACATTATTAAGATGTCTATCCTACCAAAACTGATCTACACATTCAATGCAATCCCAATAAAAATCAATGCAGCCTTCTTTAAGGAACTAGAAATACTAACTATGAAATTTATTTGGAAAGGAAAGAGACCCCGAATAGCCAAAGACATGCTGAAAAAGAAAAACGAAATTGGAGGAATCACACTACCTGACTTCAAAACATACTATAAAGCCACGGTGGTGAAAACAGCATGGTATTGGCATAAGGAGAGACACATAGACCAATGGAATCGAATTGAAAGCTCTGATATAGAACCTCACATATACAACCACATAATATTCGATAAAGCCACCAAACCCTCTCAACTGGGAGAGAGTGGCCTATTCAACAAATGGTGTCTGGAGAACTGGATAGCCATATGTAGAAGAATGAAAGAGGATTACCATCTCACACCTTATACAAAGATCAACTCAAGATGGATCAAAGACCTAAATATAAGAGCCAAGACCATAAAAACCTTAGAAAGCAGTGTAGGGAAACATCTACAGGACCTTGTAATAGGAAATGGATTTATGAATATCTCACCAAAAGCACGAGCAGCAAAAGAACTAATAGATAAATGGGACTTCCTCAAAATTAAAGCCTTCTGCACCTCAAAGGAGTTTGTCAAGAAAGTAAAAAGGGAGCCCACACAGTGGGAGAAAATATTTGGCAACCATATATCCGATAAGAAACTTATAACTTGCATATATAAAGAACTCCTATATCTTGAAAATAAAAAGATAAACAACCCATTTAAAAAATGGGAAAAAGACTTAAACAGACACTTCTCCGAAGAAGAAATACAAATGGCAAGAAAGCACATGAAAAAATGTTCCAAATCTCTAGCTATCAGGGAAATGCAAATCAAAACTACAATGAGATACCATCTTACACCCATAAGATTGGCAGCTATGAAAAAAACAGAAGAATACAAGTGCTGGAGAGGATGTGAAGGAAGGGGAACACTCATCCACTGCTGGTGGGAATGCAGAAGGATCCAACCATTCTGGAGGACAGTATGGCGGTTTCTCAAAAAACTACCCATAGATTTGCCATATGACCCAGCAATACCACTCCTGGGTATATACCCAGCAGAACTGAAAACAAGAACACAAACCAATATATGTACACCAATGTTCATAGCAGCATTGTTCACTATTGCCAAAAGTTGGAATCAACCCAAATGCCCATCAACAGATGAGTGGATCAATAAAATGTGGTATATACACACAATGGAATACTACTCGGCTGTAAGAACAAACACACTACAAACACATGTGATAACATGGATGAATCTTGAGAACCTTATGTTGAGTGAAGCAACCCAGACATTGAAGGACAAATACTACATGACCTCAATGATATGAAATAAACAAGCTGCCCTAGATAGCAAGAGACTGAACGATAGGCTTACAGGAAATCGGAGGGTGGAGGAAGGATATGAGCCGATGTCTGCAGGGGTCGAATTTAAGACGAGATGGTGGTAAGTATGAACACAAAGAAGAGATAAAAGGGGGGCAAGGGGTTGCCTTTAGTTGGGGCTTTGCGGGTTTGAGGGTGGCTGGGGAGGGACGGATGGGTAACGTTGCCCAAAAGTGGGGGGAGGGAGGGGTAGCATACGAACCAGGAGAGGGTCAGGTGTTGGTGGAGATTAAAATGCCGAGAAAATCATATCAAAATATAATAAAGAGGGTTACCTGTTTAGAATGCTCGGAGGGGAGGGTCTGATGCAGGACGGGCTCCTGGGGAATGTCTAAATGCTCATTCTGCCAGAGTGGGTGACACCATGGGGTAGAAACCCAAGTAGTGAGAGTGGGGGTGGACCCACATCCTGGGGAGGACTAATGCCATCAAATAGAGGGAACTGTATCCCTCGAGAGAAAGGGTGGCTCCCAGGGCATTGAGGCAGTTGAGTAAGTTAGGACCTGAACACTATTCCATCTATCTCTGGAAGTGGCTCCTCAGGAAACAGAGGTTGGCTATCACTGAGGACACCAAGGTGGAAGGGAAAATGGACGTTAAATGTGTGGAACCAAAGTAAATGGTGGGTAAGAGAGGAGTTTCTTGAGAGTACACAAGGATGGATATAAAACATGTATTACACTATAACATATAGGAGATGACAGACTGATAATGTAAACCATAATGTAAAACATAGGATAACTAAAAATGTAAAGAACTGTGTATCCTAAAGTATGCACCACAATGTAAGCACAGATGTCACCTTGTTAGAAAGCTAATGTCTCAGACTCTGTACATCACTTTAAGTAAATATGATATGAATAGGGCGTAAGAGTATCACTGTGGAAGGGAAAAGGTTTTCTGGTGGATGTGTGGGAGTGCTGTATATTATATATATACATTGCTGTGGTCTAGGACTCCTGTGAAGAAAAGCTGAATAATTAGGGGGGGGGGGAAATAGGATGTGGAATTTTTTCAAGTCAACATTCTTTATCTAAGTTCTTTATCTAACTTTATCCAAGTTCTTTATATATCCTTTAAGCTCATCGCTATATGCCATTCCCTAGTAAGGGACCATGAAATTATATTGGGCTTCAAATTTCAGGGAGTTCTGGATCACAGAGTGTTTCAACAATGGCAATGGAGGGATACTGGTATGGGGTACCAATGACAGGTGATATATGGCTGACAGGGAGCTGTACAGAACATATGTCCAGGGTGCATGGTAATGTTTGGATATACTCATAGTGGTAACAATTAAAAACCATAGTAGGGGGGGTACTGGGTTCCTGGCCAGTGGTGCTCTGTCGTGGTCTCTAGGGGAGCAGCGACAGTCTCCCAGGTACAGTGGCAGGGACCGGGAGGGAGTGAGGGTTCAACAGTGAGCCCCTGATGCTAATGACTATGCTTGTGAGCTGATAAACCCAAAATAAGAACAAGGCCTAGAACAACTTTGTGCCTGGGAATTTCCTCCTGTCAGCCTTCATGTTACTCAAATGTGGCCAGTCTCGAAGCCAAACTCAGCATGTAAATGCAATGCCTTCCCCCCTGCGTGGGACATGACACCCGGGGATGAGCCTCCCTGGCAACGAGGGACCACTATCAACTACCAACTGATGATGCAACTGGAAAATGACCTTATACGGAAGGTTCAATGCGGATCAGCAGAATATCCATGTCTACATAAAATACCATGACTTTAAAATGCTGTTTGACCTAAAGTAAGGGGGAAATGGAAAGGAGAAATGAGTTTATATGGCTATGAGTTTCTAAAAAAGAGTCTGGAGGCTGGCAGAAGGTTTGCCCTCATGCACAACTGAGCAGAGTCAGAGAGACAGATAAAGCAGATACAACCCCCAGATATTGGTTCCTTTGAGGGCTAAAGAGACCCACGGGAGTTATGATCATGGCCGATGGGGTTAACTACCAGGGCAGATGGCCCCTCTTTGGAAATGGTGTTTATGTGTGATGAATCTGGACTCAGATGGGATCTCCCTTCATAAGACTTTCATGCCAATGTGCTGGAGGTGCAGTTAATGTTGGGGTTTAAGATATATTTAGGGGATTTGAATCTCTGGACTGACAATGTGATAGCCAGATCCTGAGCCTCAACAGACTCCAGCACCTACAATCTGATTTATTGGACTTACCACACTCAGCTAAGATGGAGTTGAAGAAGGACAACCACCACACCATGGAGCCTAGAGTGATTACAACTGAAAATGGGAGGATTGCATCCAGCATCCAGGTGGAATCTGACCCTCCTCTTGACATAGAGGTGCAATGGACACAACCAATCCAATGTCCACATAGAAGAGGTGGCATTGGAATGGGAAAAGTGGACATAGTGGACGAAGGGTATGGGGAAAGGCAGGAAGAGATGAGAGGTGGAGGCGTCTTTGGGACATGGAGCTGCCCTGGATGGTGCTTCAGAGGCAATCACCGGACATTGTAAATCCTCACAGGGCCCACTGGATGGAATGGAGGAGAGTATGGGCTATGATGTGAACCAATGTATATGAGGTGCAGAGGTGCCCAAAGATGTACTTACCAAATCCAATGGATTTGTCATGATGATGGGAACGAGTGTTGTTGGGGGGGGGAGAGGGGGGGTGGGGGGATGGGGTTGAATGGGACCTCACATATATATTTTTAATGTAATATTATTACAAAGTCAATAAAAAATAAAAAAATTAAAAAAAAAAAAAAAGAGTAAAGTTACTGTTTTAAATCCTATGATCTAGAACCCAAGGTCAAAATGTGAATTGTTTCACAAAGAAAATTAGAATATGCACTGTGAAAGTAGAGGTTAGTTGTTCTCATTTTTATGTGAACAAGATAAAATAAAAATCATAATAGATCCATATATTTCCAGCCTTGGTCTTCATAGCATAAACTGAAATCAAAGAGAGAAAATAAAAACTGAAACATGAGCTATAAATATGGTGAAAAGAACATTATCTTTCTAGAAGGATCCTAAATATTACTCGGTAATTCATATTTTCCATCATGGACATATACTTCATATTGAAAGCTATAGCCTTCCAGTATGCCTCAGTAATTTTCTGCTGAAGCCATCTCTCATGGAAAGATTTTTGTTGTTGAAAGAAAGTCACCAATTTTTTTTATTGATTAAGTAGGTTTGCATTAGAGTCCCTCTCAAGTTTCTCATACTCAAGTGTTCAATTTCTTTTAAACTTCATAAAAATGCCTCTCACACTGCATTCTAAAGGCCTATCCATAGAGCTCACAGGGAGTCAAACATAACCATAAGACCTTTGCTGAACGAAATTGGCATTCCTAATACAGATAAAGCATTTACATATTGAATATTTACTATAGTCAGGGGATGATAGTAATCATTGTATATATTTAAGGATATAATTGATACATATTTCCATTTCAAATTAGCCCCTTTGATTATTTCTATTGAAGTAGTGTATCATTTGGGCATAGATAATGATGTGATAGATATTAAGATATATCAAGATTGATATGGTCTCTATAAATAATATATTTATATATATGGCAATATACTAGGGTCCTACCTCCTAGTCCCTATTTTAGAGACACATTTAATAATAACTTGGAGAATTTAAGCTACAGATTTTCAAGTGCATTGCACAATAGCATAGTGTACTGGAAAAAGTCAAAAGTCCTGCCCTTGTCCTACTATTAGTTCTGCCACTTTTTCATTTGTCTATTAAACCAAGTTACTAAATTCTCAGGCTCTTTATTTTTCTCCAATGCAAACTGGAACAATCGCATTATATGATTTCTAAGGTTACCCTCTTTCTTAATCTGGGTTCCCTTAAAAGTGGAGTTTAAGATGAGGGTTTAGGTGCAGATGGTTTGGGAGTATATAATTCAAGGGAGCAGGAGTGGGGGAGCAGGAAGAGTGAGAAGAGAAGAGCAAAGTGTAATATAAGAATGTCATCCAGGTTGTTGCTTTTGAAACTCCAATGAAAGGCTTACAAATTGCCTTTCAAATAACGATTGTGCAAAGATCAGGCATATCGATTATCAAGACCTGTTAGTTGAAGATTATTCCTGAGGGCAATAAAGCACACACTACTGGGCTGCTTCAGAGCTTGGGCTGGGCTGAGCAACACCCATAGCTTCAGAGAAAGTCGTAAGGCAAATGAACAGAGCTACAATGGGTATAATGGGTAATTTCTATGGAATTTTGTCAGTGGGCACAGAATGGAACTGTTGACAACAGCTATGACTAAAATCAGAGATTTTTCCAAGGGGATGGGATGGTGTCACCATAAGTCTTCTCTCCTCTTTCAAAGGTAAAGGCCATGGCTCTTTAACTTTATTATTATTGTCTGAATTGAATTGAATATTATGGTTATATGAGAAACAAAAAAGAATGATTAAGATATGAGCCATTAAAATGATAGTGATACTCTGTATCTATTATTTTTCTAGAAGGAAGTCCCTCTAGAGACTGGTGCAATATCTAGTAATTTAGTAATTGGTTCATACACCTTGCTAATTTCTGAAAAGAAAGGGATTCTCTTATATGTATTTTAGTCACTGTAGTAGGTTGTAGTCTGTGGAAGGAAAAGTGAGTCACCAAATAATATCAGCTTGTTGAATGATTCTTTAAGAGCATCCAGCTACTAATAGAAAAGTCCTTGCTTAGCAATCAACTTTCTGCTTAATGATAAATCATCCCTAGGTCCAAGATATTGAAAAAGGGAAGTCTCTGTTAGCATCTAGATACAGCTCCACTGCAAAAAATAGATGGATTAACTGATATATTTCACCTTTTTTTTTTTAGTATAGCCATTGTAAATAGATTCAGTGTGAGAGAGAACTCTTAAATGAAGGGGGATAAATGGAGGGCTTAAATATGCAAGCCTCAGAATTGGACCCTGAATATTTCCATTGAAAAGAGAACACCTGCAGAGTTTATTCTGTGGGGAAAAAAAAAATATATATATATATATATATGTACATATACATATACATGTACATGTTTGAGACCAAAACATCACATAAACTTTTAAAAATTAATTTATTGAAGTATATCACTCATGCATAAACATACATAAACAATAAGTGTACAATAATAGTTGTGAACTTATAAAACAACTATATATAACATCATACAGAACTCTCATAACTCACCCTACCACCAATAACTGGCATTGTTGTTAAACCTTTTTAACTAATGATTAAAGAGCTTTGTCAAAATATTACTACTAACCAAAGCATTTTCCCCCAACCAACCCTATTATTACTATCTTTACATCATTTATATATGAACATACATAAACAATTAACTTTATAGTAAAAGTTGTGAACCTACAAAGCAAACAAGCATAACATCATACAGGGGTCCCACACATCAACCCTCCACCAACACCTTACATTGTTGTGAAACATTTGTTAAAGATTATGAAAGAATATTGTCAAAATCTTACTACTAATCAAAGTCCTTATCTTATATTTGGTGTGTTTTTCCCCCAACCCACCTATTATTATTTTTTAAATATATTTTTTATGACAGATGTTGTAAACTTATAAAACAATTATGCACATGTGCAGAATTCTCAAACACCTCTCCATCAACACACTACACTGTGGTGGAACATTTGCTCCAGATAAGATAATATCATCTGATTGTTACCATGTCCATAGTATACATTTGGTTCATATTTTCCATACTGTCCCATTATCAACAGCATAACTTTCAAATATGCTAATCTGAACCTGGAGTGTGTGGAAAGTGTTTATGATTATTAAGGAAACACATTGGGGCTCTCAACAGCGGTCAAGTTTTCTGGCCTCTTATGTGGAACTAGGAAGAAAAAAATAGATGGAATTTCAGCTATTATAGGCTAATGGCTATGAAGGACTTAATATGTTAGTTAAATATTGCATCTGAAGAATTGCTTTCATTATATCAAAACAAAAGAAATACAGAAGGAATATTTAGCAATCTGAAAAAGGTATTGGAAATAAGATAGTTGGGAAAAGCGTGCATGTATCCTAGAAGAGGTTTTCTTATCAATTTGATTCACAACCCAACATTTATAAATGCAGTATATTAGTTTCTGCTATTCTTTTTCTTGTACCCCCATCCATTTTGATAATATACTTTGCCACTGGGGCTAGTTCTTTTATTTCACATAAATAAAATAGTCCATATTTCTGAAAATTTCATGTTCATCCTCAGCAAAGCCATCCTTAGTCTTTATTTCCTATATTTACTTGTGTTCTCTTTAGCCTCAGAATTTTCTAAACTATTATAACAGTGGGGAACTCCAAGGAGAAATAGGGAGATAATAATAAGAATGTGGGAGGGACAAAAAACAAAAAGGAAAAGGAAAAGGAGGCAGAGATGATGGAGTTATGAAATCAATTCATAGCCTGCAGTACATATTGGAGGTTTATTCCATTATGAGCACAGAATGTAATATAAATAATATAATATGCAAATGCATTTTGTAAGAAAAACACCTAGGAAATTCAAAAGAGATAATGCATCTAGAAATATTAGGAATTCATTAGGATTTCATAAAATTTATTCTATATTATTTAAAAAATGAGTGTGCTATTCTATACTAAGACTAAATTGTAATTATCTTTACAAGAAAGTTCAAATTAGATATCATGTAGTATAACATGAATGTAAAATCAGAAAACAACTAAAAGCAAATATTTAATGTATGAGTCATAAGTTACAAACTTGTAAGTCATGCTTTAAGACACACATCAGAATTGAAATGTTTATTTGGTACATTTCAAAATAATGTCATCACTAGTGGATATTCATTGATGTTATTTGATCAAATTTTATTTGGAACTCTTCTATTTGTATCATATCCTGAAGTTAATATGCCACACAAAAACTTGAATCTCATTATTTAGATTTTCTTATATGAGATGCTATTCTTTCTTATCCTAATATCCCTGCATAGAATAACCATTTACTTTTACCAGGGCTTTCCATACTAAAGATATAATTAAAACATCTTATACATAATATATTATTATATATTATATTATAATTTGTATATGAAATACACTGACATTTTTGTAAATAGTGTGAGATATGGGTTAAGGTTTCTTCTTTGCACATGGATGTTCAATTGCAAAACTGCTTCTATTTGCTAGAAAGACTATCATTTCCTCTGTTGAAATGCCTTTGCTGTAAATCAGTTGGCATATATATATGTATGGGGGGGTTATCTCTGTATTCTCTTTCTATACCAGTGATTTATGAGGTTTATTCCTTCTCCAATACCACACTGTCTTTCTTATTTTACAATAAGATGTAAAATCAGCTATAGTTGCTAACATTAAATGATCTTTCAATCTTTATAGCATTGCAATATTTCAATACATTTATGCAAAAAGTATGTATTTTTATTTTTATATTAATTTTTATTCACAGAACATGGTTTCTCCCAGAATACTTACATTCAGAAAAGCCTAAATTTAAAGGGGAATGTTAATTCTGTTAAAAACACAATAAAATAGTTTGCCTTTATGGAAGTGAGAAAATTTCAAATATATATTTGCTAATAATTTTTATAATATTTTTTCTCATGTAAGAAAAGCACTTTAATTTCTTTTCGGGTTTCCTTTATCTTTAATATTCATGCCCGTTATTGTCCCTTCATTTTTTATTCCAAATACACATCTATGGATTCACACCTAGTTTTACTTTTCCATTGCAATCATTATTAAATATCTCATTTTCAAAATTGTGCAAATTCTCTGTAAACCCTTCATTAAGATATCATTTATACATCTGCTAATTCTTACATGTTCCAAGGGATTAGGAATGAGTAATTATCCTGTGAAACAAAAGGAAGATGATTGAAATAAGAAAATGACAAAATTTCTTTTATTAAGTGAAAGTAAAATGAATAAACTGTAATTATGGCATAGTTAAATTTATGTGCGAAGAATGAAATTGACTATTGCTTTCATTGTATAACTAGGAAAAACTATGAAAACCTTGCATTTGTTTTTATCATTTATTAAGCATTGTTCTTTGCTGCAAATATGTTACAAAGAATATATTCATCTTTGTCAGTTGCATTATCTCAGCAATAATGTTTGATTTTTTTTTCTGTTAAAAAGAATTTTTTTCTAATCACTAAATTGAGTACAAAAAATGTTTCCATCACCATGCTTTATAGAAGGCAAATCTTGTAACAACAGCAACAACAAAATGGCTTTTATATTTACTTTCTGAAGAGGAATTCTCACTTACTTGGCTGGTAAATTAAATTTGTAAGCAGAAAGTAGAGCAAAGGAAGAATTTTCCAATATGATACTTGGTTGGTTACTTGTTTTTGTCAGTTTCTTTTTAATTCATTCAACCTACGTAGTTTCTAATCTAAACTTTAAGCCATCAACCAATAGCATACACTAATCAAGGTATAGAATGAAAACGAAGAGCAGTGGGAGTGAGGAGGACAACATTTATCTTCCTTAGGTTGTGAGGTGTGTAGCTAGCGCTTCAGATTTTAGGGATAGTTTATCTTTACAGTAGGTATTCAGTAGTCTTTACATTTTACTTCTCTTTTAATATGTCATTCCATATTAACCATGATGTTTGACTTCAAACTTCTTGGAAGGCTTCTTATTTGAATTTAGGTTTGTGCTTTATACTTTTTATATCCCCATACAATTTCAGAATTCAGTAAGTTATTTTGATTGAGAACTAGCAATGAGTAAACTAAGCTTACATACATTCTTACTCATTCTTGTCTTAAATTCATATATTAAAATTCAGTTCATTCTTAAAATTTGGTTCAAGTTCCATGCTCTATGGAACATTCCTTTATATGATCCTAATCATGTCCTGATTTATAACATACTTCAGAATAGAATGAATCAGCTCTATATCTCTGTCTTTTGTCCACTTTTAGCAGGAAACTCATGAAGAGATTACAAGTCATTTGTGTATATATTTCCTTAAAAAAAAAGAGAAACAGAAAAGGATTTTAAAAATTGTGAACACAAATCATGTATTTCTTATTAATTACAAAACATTACATCATATTTCATCAATAACTTTCATAATTTTGTAATCCAATGGGTTAACAGAGAAATTGAATATTTTTCTAAAATCAGTATATAAAATGCTGCAGTAGTAAGTGTGGCACATTACAATTTTATAAATATCACATTTCTTTTATTTTACACATTTTTGACCCTTTTCACCTTATTAGAAGAGGTACAGTAACTCACTCTTGAATAAGTCCCCATTCCTTCCAATTCCCAAACTAAATTTCTGAAGAAAGCTGGGGTGGTTATTATTATTTTTGAAGGACATTTTATCTGCGCTTAGAACTCTGGTATGACAATTTTTTCCTTTGTACATTAAAGATATCATCCTATTGTGTTCTGATAAGAAAGGGGGTGCTTTTTTAAAAAATTTATTTATTTCTCTCCACTCCCCACCCTACCCCACCCCACCCCAGTTGTCTGTTCTCTGTGTCTATTTGCTGCATCTTCTTTGCCTGCTTCTGTTGTTGTCAGCAGCATGGGAATCTGTGTTTCTTACTGTTGTGTCATCTTGTTGTGTCAGCTCTCCATGTGTGTGGCACCATTCCTGAGCAGGCTGCACTTCTTTCACGCTGGGCGGCTCTCCTTACGGGGCGCACTCCTTGCACGTGGGGCTCCCCTAGGCGGGGAACACCCCTGCGTGACAGGGCACTCATTGTGTGCATCAGCACTGCACATGGGCCAGCTGCACACAGGTCAAGGAGGCCCGGTGTTTAAATCGCAGACCTCTCATGTGGTAGACGGATGACCTAACCACTGGCCCAAGTCCACCTCCAGAAAGGGGGTGCTTTGATGTGTTTTTCTTTATTATATTCTGCTCAAATTTTGTTGAATTCCTTGAATGTGTTGGTTAATAGTTTTCATCAAATTTGGAAATTTTTGTCCATTTTTATTCAAGTATATTTTCTTCTCCTCCCTTTCTTTTTAGGGCTCCAATTATATATATGTTTGAGGACTTGATATTGTCTCACAATTCATTGATGTTCTGATAATTTTTTAGAAGTCTTTTTTCTCTGTGTGATTCACTTGAACTCTTATTTTGTCTTCAAGGTCACTGATCATTTTTTTCTGCAGCATTTAATCTGCTTTTAATGGCCCATGGATTATTTTATATTTCCAATATTGCAATTTTATCACTAAAAGTACCATTTGAATTTATTTCATATTTTCCTTTTCTATCCTAATTATTTTCATGTTTTCTTCTAGATTCTTGAACATCTAGATAATATTTATTTGCAGTTTTTATATTCTTGTATGTTGTCTTGGTGAATGGAGCAATTTATCTTTATACAATGGTTCTCTTTTTCCCTGGTAATATTTCTTGCCCTAATTTCTACTTTGCCTGGATTTAATATAACCATATAATTTTCTTTTGCTTATTGCTTGCACGGTGCATGTTTCCATCTTTTTTCTTTTTACCTACCAATGCTTTATATTTATATTGCGTTTCTTCAGGCAGAATATTGTGTGCTCCTGAAATTTTATCAATCTAATAATCTCTGTTTCTTACTTGGTGAGTTTAGCCATTTGCTTCTAATGCCATTACTAATATGCCCGAATCAAAACCTAACATCTTGCTTGTTGCTTTAATGCTTTCAAATTGCTTTTTACTTTTTTTTTTTTTTTCAGAATAGAAGTTTAATAGTACAGAGTTTGTGATTAGGGCAATAAAAAGATTTTTTCACTAGAGTATTTAGTATATGATTCCGATTGTATGAAATTATAGAACATACCAAACTAATCTTTAATCTCAGAGGAAGAGTAGATGTTGCCTCTGGCTGCTAATTAATTAGAATTAACTGCAAAGGGGCTGGTGTTCTTTCTGAGGAGTTAAAGATATCTTAATTTACATGTTTATTAACAAGATATGTATGTTTATCAGTCACAAAACTGTACATGTAAATGGCTTGTTTTTATTTTATGAAATGTATACTCAAATTGAATTTAAAAGTAAAAAAAAACATTGTAACAAAGCCACCAGCAAGCAACCACCACCACCCAGATTTAATAACTATTTACATTTTGACATCTTTGCTTTAAAGCTTATATTTAAAGCTGTTAGAGACACATTTGAAGCACTTGTACCCATCTACAAAAGGTACAATATAACCTCTGTACAGAAGGTAACTGAGGCTTCTGTTTAAGTATAACCAGAGTAAAAGAATGTTTAGAACAATGTTTCAACTCTTAAACATTTGTTTTGATTCTCATATTAAATTACTCTGAAGATCAGTTTGTACTTAAAATTTTCTACACAGAATAATACACAAAAGTTGGAACATGTAGGGATAATGCAAATAAATAGAACATCAGTAGGGTTGGAATAAATGAAATTTTTGAAATCCAAATAGATATTTCATATCTATGTTGCAGTAGCTTAGATGTTATTGTATTTAGAAGCAAAAACGTAAAACTTGGTTAAGGGGATGAAGAGAACCATCTACTGCCCTTTTTGAAACCTAGACTAGAAATAGCAGAGATTATACTGCAACATTAAAGACAAATAAATATTTATCTCTTTTGGTTATCCACCTCCTCAGAAATATGGCTAGAGGTGGATTTTTTCAAGGTTATAGAAAGAAATCTAAAACATAAGAAAACCCAACAATAGCTCTCAACTCAAATATGGGAAGACAAGCAGCTTATCATCTTGTCATGGTTGTCACATTGTTGCTTTGGACATTTTTTATTAGAGCTGAAGTCTAGACAGCCAATGACTATATTTTCATGGCAAAACCACAACTGTAATGATTATATATTTGGTGTGTCCACTATTTTATCAAACTTAAAACAGAAAGAAGGCAGAGTTTCTATAGAAAATATTTACTAACCAATGTTTTCAAATGAAGGAATGAGCTTGCAATCTCTCTTTACACTTTCCCAGGCTGTACACATTTATTATTTTTCATAAAAAAAGCATTCATATGTGATACAATAAAAATTATATTCACTTGATTTTGTTTTTTTCAGTTTTTTTTTTAATCACTTCAGTGAAAAGAATAATCGATATGGAGAAACTGGCTACTTTGGTAATCCATGTTTTGGAAGTGCTTTGACATTATGAAGACTCTTAGGCAAATATGAATTAAAAATAAAATCAATGATTTTTCTTTGTCATCCCTTTCCCTTACCATTTAGCATATTTTCACATATCATATTGCTCCAACTCTAGTTTCCTCATTCTTTCCTGTAACTGCCTAGAAATATTTAATTTAATTCTGTACCTATTTCTCTCTGCACAAGACATTTCAACAACTTTAAGAGGACTTTCCCTCTTTCTCTGCCAATTAAAATAATCAAATTTTTGGAGTTTTCAAAGCTATGTTCTATTCCCCATCTCTTCTCAACTACAAATTCTCCCTGGTGATTTCATGCTTTTGTGGAAGCAGAAAGGATTAATGATTGTGTATTGAAGGCTAGAACTCAGGAATATCCTGAGAAGGAAGATTTATTACCACCGGCTGGGCCCAGCAGACTCCTGTCCAAAAAGCCAAGCCCTGAATAGGATTTCTGGGTCGCTTTTGTACAAGAGGATGTAGGAACGGGGAGTCAAAAGTGTTTTTCAAAAAAGGACATTTCTTTGTTAGTTTCTTAGAGTTTTAAATGTTTGTTTGAGTACAAGATAAGTTTTGAATTAACATATCCCCGACATTCCAGGTAAGCTTGAATTAACATATTGCCCACATTCCCTCTGGATGTAACTTTGAATACACATTCAGTCTACTTCCTTCCTGAATATTTAAAGCCTATAGGGTCTATATTACTAAATTGGCTTTCTAGAAACTAGGCATACTTGTATACAGAATTAGATAATTTTGAATTCATGCACAGGCTATATTAATGTAAGCTCATGTCTTTAAATGTTACCTCAAAAGCAATGGCTCCAACATCTGAATCTTCCTCTTTGACCTGTCTACTAAATTGCAGAAATAGCTATCCAATTTCCTACTCAAGTACTCTGATTTTATTTCTAAGAGAATTTTCAAAATTATCATGATTCAAACAAAACTCTTCTTCTTACTACAAATATGTCCATTCTTTCAATCTTCACTACTATTTCCTTAGTCTAATAAAATAATTATTTAGCATATTCATCTTAGACTAGATTTATTGATGGTCAAATCAACAAAGTCATTTTGCATTAATTTAAATATAATATAATCTTTACATAGATAATATGAATATTATCAATACTGACAAACAAACCCATCTTCAGACTAAGAATTTACATGAGATAATGACAGTAAATAACTTGATTTGCTGCAAAATTTCTGAGATTTTAAAAGGGAATAAGTTTTATAAAACTCCAAATTTTAGTTTCCTCTCTACTTACTTCAATCAGATGTGTCTAAGTTTGTTTTTATATTGCATGTTGCATATGATTTTCTTTGGAAAAGTAATTTGACTACTTGTCAAACAATAGATATTATATACTGCCTTAAAGGAGTATATGGATTTTAGAATTGACATGAAGGAAGCAGTCCATAGAATTAAGCTTAAGGTTTGGGTAAGAAAGAGAAAGCCCAGTTTCTACTTCCTAGATGTAAACAAAAGGGTGAGTGACTTCCACAGATGTTTTCCCTCCCTTTTAATGAGTGACCCTGATCAGACACACATCTAGGTTGAAATGTTTCCTTACACTTTTGAGGCTGGTCAAAATTGAAACAATCATTGAATTTTTGGAATAAAATAATGCATTCTTAATTATTACAGGTTAAAAAGCTAAATGGAAAATTCTGCTCTGCTATTTAGAGGGAGACTCAAAATACAAACAAATAAATAAATACATAGTCATAAATAGGTTGTTCAGAGCCAGGGCCACTTTACTGGGTAGGAAAGAAAGCAGCAAATTCTACTTATTATTAAAAATAAAAGGAGCATATATTACTCTAAAATGGTAAACCCAAGCCAGATTAGTGAGGAAAGTCTCTTTTTCTTCTGTTAATAAGTTATTAAACTGCATTGCCTCAAAAAATTAATACTTGATATTATGGTTAATTTTATGCATCAACTTGGTTGTGTTAGGGTGTCCATTTTTTTTGTTCTAATACTGGCCTAGATGTTACTGTGCATGTATCATGTTGAGGTGATTATCATCTATCATCAGCTAGTGTCAGGGAGGTTCTTCAACCAAGAAGGAAGTTGAGACACTTCAATTGTTAGAGACCACAAGGCCACTCCTCTGACTTTCCCT
This sequence comes from Dasypus novemcinctus, assembly GCF_030445035.2. Taxonomy (NCBI): domain Eukaryota; kingdom Metazoa; phylum Chordata; class Mammalia; order Cingulata; family Dasypodidae; genus Dasypus; species Dasypus novemcinctus. The sequence continues at coordinate 21,398,300 of NC_080683.1, forward strand.
CTAAAAACAGAAAGGAGTAGAGATGGGGGAAAGGTGACATACTACCATACCATCAAGGCACCAATAATTACCTTTGCCTCCAAACCTGAACTTTGGCAATTATAGGTTTAGTAGATGGTAAATTGGATTAGAAAGGCTACTGACTTCTCTACGTTCTAAGACTAAGCATGTTTGAAAATGGGAAGGCAAAAGTTTCCAGTTCTTGTATCTCTAGATTGCTATATACACAACCTCTCACCTGAATTCTAACACAGACTTCTCTTTGAAGGAAGGGGTGTCTTATAGTATGGTACTTCCCTGCCCTTTCCACTCAGTTGCCAGTGGTGCTGTCTGTGGAAGGGTGCAAAGAAAGTAGGAGAAGGACAAAGAAATGCACAGAGAAGGATGATGCTCACTGGCTGGTGCTGAACTAGAGACCCTGGTCTGGATTATCATGGAAAGAACATTGGACTTTCATGAAATAGGTCTCGATTTGCACCTCAGTTTGGTGTATACTAGCTATGTACTAGTAAACATTCTTCTCTAAATTTCCGTTTGTCTCTAAATTCTCTATGATTAAGTCTTCAAGTTTTTAAGAGTATGTTTGTATCTACTCTATCATTTTGGTGGTCAAACAAAATAATGTAAATGGAAGTATTTAGTAATGATCTTTACAAACTTAACTATTAATACATAACCCACATTGGATGTTATCTTAATTTTGTAGACTTTTCCCATTTATGGTTTGATTTAATTTTTTTTAATTCAAGGCTTGGACTGAAATGCAATATTCTCCAAATTTTTGGCAAACATCAATGATTAAGAGAAATGGATGGTAACTGGTGAGCCCTTACTCATACCTAACTGAGCTATCTCATGTCTTGAAAAATGCAAGTAGTATAGGGACCACATGGCGCTGAGGGCAGATTAGGTTATTTTACAAAAGTGGCAGAAGTTTGTCAAAAGACAACAGAAATACAATATTTCAATACTTACAGCATTTGCCCAAGTTAAATTAACTTTTACTTGAAGTAAAAAAACTGTCTCTATAAGTTATTAGTGTTTCTGAAACAATTTTTAAATATTTTCAAAAATGTTTTTATAAACAAAACAGGAAATGGGAGCAGTTTTCACAAAGCTGGAAATGTGTTTTGTGAGCAAACTGCAAAAGAAAAGTGCATATGTAGTTACTTACATATTTTGGAAAACTGGAGAGTACACTCCATTATCTGGTATGTTCAGGCAGAGGATTAGAGCCCTTGTAACAGACATTGGTTTCCTATTGATTATTTCATAGGATCTCTTTACGAAACTTCCCACTTACTAATATATTTGTAAATATTACAAAATCTTATTCAGGCACTTTTTCTCCTTTTCTGGAGAACTGGCCTCAGTGAAGAACTGGGATAATTATGAATGTGTTCATTTCCTCTCTTTGAAAAGTATAAACAGGTGCTAAGTTGGAATAAATTATTTCCTGTATTTAATGAGTCCCTGCCCATCTAGAATATTAAAGCAATTGCTGACTCTGTTTCACCTTATAAGAATAGCACATTATATTCAGTAATGCTTGAAAGTTTTCAAAACTGTTTCAGTTTTTAGCCTTCCCTCACTCCCTTCCTCTCTTCTTTTCTATTTTCCTTTTCTAATCTACAAAACAAAACAGGCACATTTTCTTGCCTCCATATTTCAAATGAGGAAGCTGAGGCTCAAGGCATATAATGATTTTTCTCTTATAAGGTCACCTAATTTAGATTGCTGGTCATAATCAAGTATATTCACTCTTCTACTTATTTGCTCATACGATAATTATTAAGTTTTTAAGTGAGTTTGAAACTGTGCTAGGAAGTGGACAGCAAGTGGTGAACCAGAAAGTTACAGTCTTCATCTTCCAACATCTAGCAGGGCCAGATGGGCAATGAATGAGTACCTGAGGCTATGAGTAAAAAAAATGTGAAGAAAATTACCAAGTGTTTAGGAAGTGAATGACTGTGGATCAAAATAGGTTTTTGGAATCATAGGAATTTTCTCAGAGAAAATGGTATTTGGAACCTGAAGAAAACATGCCCAGGAGAGAGGGCATTATGCTATGTAAGATAGCAGAAAAAGATGAGTCAAGACAATGCACAGAACATTCTGGAAAGTAAAAGTTCAGTATAAACAGAACTTACACTAAGAGGGTATCAGGTGCTCTATACTCATTCCCCTCTGTTTGGATGTTCTGTTCTTGGATGTATTGTGGCTTATTCTACTCCATCAGGTCTTGGCTTAAATGTCACCTTCTGTCTGAAGCCTTCTTTAACCACCTAATTTAAAATTAAACTCCTCCTGAACTCCTTATTCCTCTTAAGAGCTTTAATTTCCACTACTGCATTGTACCACCTTCTGACATAATGTATCATTTTGCGTCTCTCCCTCGTAGAGAATGCAAATTCAATGAGGGCAAGGTTTGCTTCCTATAGATCACATGAACCAAAAAGATGGACTGGTACATAGAAAGTTGTAAATAAATATATGTCAAGTAAAAGATAGAGGAGACAAGTACAGAAAAATGAAAATTAGCAAACAGGAAGGGACAGATCTTTTGAGACTTCATATGGTATGAAAATATTTTCTTTCTTTATCTTAAAGCCTGTGGGTAGATTTAAATAAGGGAATAACTTTACCCTTTTTTGTTTTTTAAAGAATACTTTGCCTTTAATGTGGAAAGTGGCATCAAAGCGGGAAGAGTGAATGAGGAGGTGGGTAGCAAGCCTTGAGTGCATTGGTTCAAGATGGCAGTGGCCCGTAAGGCAGAGTCCTTACTGGAAAGGGTACCCTATTACTGAGCTTGAACTTGACTTTGTAGACAAGAGGAAACTCTGTTAAGCTTGGTGTTTGGAAAGATCACTCTGACATCAGCATCTGGCCAGTTGAATAAGGCTTGATATGAATGAATGTGCCAATTGGAGATTCAATTAATGTTCAAGGTAAGCCAACCAATAGATAGCAGTGTCAAAAGCCTGGCTTCAAATTTGATGTTTACTGTCACTAAACTAAGCCAGCAATTTACTATAATGGTATTATATAATAGTAAATAGTTAAATCTTGTCACATACCAAGTTTTATTGATACAAATACACATATATATTCCAGCATATTCCTTATAATAATATTATGAGGTAATACTATTATTTCTAACATATATATGTATATATGTAAGTGTGTATACACACACACACACACATATAAGCTTAGTGATGTGCCATGGATCTTCCAGTGTCCAAGACCAGAAGGCTTTAAATTGGCCATCTCCTCCTACAGGCTCCCATTCCTGCCTGAAACTGACACCTGATTTCTTTTGTTTCTTTCCCTGTAAAGCTCATCTCATTACCCGTATTTGTGAAGTAAAAAGTTTTTCCAAAACTTCTCCAACTGGTGCAACTTCCACACAGCTTCTGTCACCAAGTACAGGGGTACAAATTTCAATCAGCTGCAAAGATTGCAGTAACTTGGTTAATTCAATCCTGACTAACGCCCTGGAGTTAGGACAGACCCTGCAGGTTCAGGGGATCCTCTACCAGCTTGTCCTTCTGGTACTGGCCGCAAGGTCACAGCACTTTTAACCAGCTACAAATTCAGGGGTTCCTACCAACCCTTGGGTACAAAATTTGCAAGAACAGCTCATAGAACTCACTGAAAGAGCTCTATGTAACATCATAGCTTTATTATTGTAAAAGAAAACAAATAAGAAGCCAAAAGAAGAAACTTATGTGGCAAAATCTGTTAGGGTCTGAAACACAAGCTTCACATTATCTCTATGTGAATCAGAAGGTGTCACCCTCCCAGCACAGAAATATATATTAATAACCATGGAAGTTACCCTGGGCTTGGAGTGCTCTGAGTTTTTATGGGGTATCATTATGTAGGCATGATTGGTAAAATCAACAACCACGTGGTTGCCTTCAGTCTGCCACCCTCCTCCAGTTCCAGAGATTAGAGAGGTAGGTTGATCTGAGTGTCTCAAAGCCCCAACTCTCTAATCACCTGGTTGGTCTCTCTGGTGTGGCTTATCGCTCAGGTAAGATGACAGGTGTGGCCAGCCCTACCCAGTCGTCATTAGCATATGAATAATCACTTAAGGTCCAGGACCCACCATGAATAACAAAAGGCACTACTAAGCCAGGAAACTCCAGATTCAGAGGTTACCTCCCCAGGAACTGGGGGCAAAGACCAGCCAGTGTTTCCACTATGCTACTGGGAGACAATCACTTTAGGGTTCCTTTGATCCAACAGTCTGAGTAAAGTACTCATTTCCTAGAAGTTTAGTTCTTGGAGAATTGGGGTACTGATTAAAGACATGGGGTTTGGCAACATTAATACCTTTATTACATGAAGGCAGAGATCAGAAGCTGTAGCCTGTGAGTCATATATAACTATTTCATGACGCAAAAACAGAAGTTCAGAGAAAAAGTAGTTTAAGGCAAAAACTAAAAACAAAAACAAACAAAAAACGAGGTATTTTTAATGTTAGAACCTATGATTTTTCCGTTATGTCATTTTACTTTCATACTATCTTCCTAAGTGTAACGTATTTTAGAAATATTTTACGTTTTCAGTTCTTAAAATAGATTTAGTTCCAAGGAAAATTCATTTATATGAAATACCTTATTCCCATTCATACTGGATTATTGAAGAAAATAAAATGCTTGCTAAAGCTACACTTTTCTGAGAACAGATTTGTGTCCATTTGTGGCAAAAAAAGAGAAATCATCCAAAATAACTCAATCTTTCCATTTTTATGATAATTCAGATAGTAATGAAATAGAGTACTAATACTTGCATAAATTGGCTTCTAGACAGAGGGAAGGTTTTTATTTTCATGTAAATCACATTTGCTTCCATGCTACTTCAGAAAACAGTCTTCTACCTATGACATAATTCTTTAATTTATACACTTTGTTAGATGTCAGGGTGAGACAATTGGAACGCGGAGATCAGCGATTGCAGGCAAGGATTTATTGGGAAGCTCTCCCAATGGAAGGGGTCTGATGAATAAACTTCAGTCCACTCCTGGCAGAGGCAGTCATGAATTTATACAGTATATCTACTGTCGGGAATATACTTAGTGGGAGTGGGTTTGGGCTTAGCTAAAACCCGAGGGCCTCTAGGAATGGCGGTGGGCTAGGAGCAGCAAATTCTAGGGGTGTGGAGGCGTTGGTGGGGTGGGGTGGCTTCTTTGTTTATTCTTGTGAGGAAATGAACTATATCTGGACATGTAGGCCCAGGACAGGGGCTGTTCTATGTTACCAGATGCAGTTTCTTCTGAGTAAATGGTTGCCTTTTCACAATGGGGTAGGTTTAATAATAAATTTGTGGCTTCTGCAGGTTGTGGCTGTTATGGGGGCTAGGGATGGGACCTAGTCCTGACACACTTTAGTGTTTACCTTGAGTGATTCTCACTTTTTATTGTGACACTGGCCACTCACTAAGAAATAAATTAATTTTGGCTTTGTAAAATCATCCTCATTACATATGAAAAATCATCAGATGACAAACATAATTTGGCTTCTGCTCATGTGCTCAAGATAATGGCTTATAAATAGATTCCTCCTTCTCTTTGATTGGCAGTGTGGAAACATAGCAGGAGTCCTAAAAACTTAGGGTAGCCAAGTAAAGTTGAACAATGTTTGCCATGAACAAAGATGCCAGGCATGGAAGGGGACTGAAACAGGCCAATACTTAGTCAGCATGCATCCGGAGAGAATATCTTTTTCCAATTTTGTACATAATCCTTTTATGAACTGGCTGAGGCTGAGTTGCCATATGGCCTTGAGCAATACCCTCAAACCGTTGAGTCTTAATTACCTCTACTATAAAATAAGAATGGCAATATTTAGGTCATAAAGTACATGCACATGTAATTACATTGTGAATTGGATACCCAGGCATGGATGTTTTCATTTGCAATTTTAATATAATTGACCCCTTTTCTAGACCCTTTTTCTAAACACTGCCTCTCTTCCCTTGAACAAATCTTATTCCCAGATAACTATGTTTTAGTAAAATATTATTACCTGATAATTATTATTTGTAAAATAAAATCTTTAAATTGGTTAAAGTTGATTCCATTTCTCTTGTAAGTATTCTTTAAAAGCTAGTGTGAGGAATAATTCATGGATCAATCAGAACAAGAGATTGAATACTTAGGGGTATGTTAAGAAGTTCCTAACATATATCTTTCATTTTGTTATAAGCAAAAGATGTGCTTAGAAAATATTTTCAAAGGGATATGGTAACAAAAATTTTAAAATGCAATGTACATTTTTGTTCTTTCATTTCCCATATAATAATGGAAATAAGTGGACCCTTCTTTTTTCAGTTTGCACAAACTTAGACTAGAGCTCAGTGTATATTCATATTACCCAGAAATAATTCAACCAAATAAAAGTATCAATATCATATGCAAATTTCATTGAAGAGACTGCAGTAAATTTCTCTGAAGGTATTTACCTCACACTTCCATGGCAAACTTCTTAAAATAGGCAAGTTTAACTCTATAATCCTCATGTCCCCAAAAGACAGCCAATAGAATTTCTTTTATTTTGCTAAGCTGCTGAAAGCAGAAACCATAATATGGGTTGGCTTTTAACAATAGGAATTTATTAGCTTATAGCTTTGAATCTGAAAAATATGTACAAATGAAGGTATCATCAAAACGATGCTTTCTTCCCAAAGACCAGCTGCTGGTGATCCTTGGGTCTGCAACCACATGGCAAGGCACATGGGGGCATCTTCTGGCCTCTCCCTTCTCTTCTAGGTTTTGTTGCTGTCAGCGTCTTGTTTCTGTGGCCTTCACTCTTTTTCTGAATTCATCCAGTTTATAAAGCACATCAATCAGGGTATTAAGACCCTTTCTAAATGAGGTCAGTCACACTTTAACTGAAGTAGCTGCATCAAAAGATCCTACTAAAATGGGTTCACAGCCACAGGAGTGGATCAACTTTTTTTTTTTTTAATTTCAAAAATTTGTGTTTGTTTATGACTTTGGTCTTTGAATTAAAGTTTTTAAGCCTGTTCCCCAACCACCCCCAATAAAAATAAAGAAAATATATCTGTTAAAATATCGCATAAAATATTGCATTGAAATGAAAAATAGATCTAAACAAACCATGTATAAAACGTGCTCAATAGCTAACACAGCAAATAAAAATTGATGGTGTTAGGAGAATATCTTACTCTACTACATTTTACCCCTGAATCCAAATTCTCCCAGATTTGGGAATATATAACAAAACTATCTTGTTTTTTAACAAATCAATTTTATTGATACATATTAATAAAGCACAAATCCATTCTAAGTATAGAATCAATGGTATTCAGTATAATCACATATATATGCATTCATCACTTTGATCATTCTTAGAGCACTTTCATTATTCCAATAACCATAAACAAAAAACAAAGAAAACACATCACCTCTCAATCTCTCTGTGCTTCCCGCCATACATAGCTGCTCTTCTTTTTCCTTCTCTCTAGTACATTTATATTTATATTTTGTAAAAAGTCTTATATATGTAATATCACCCATATAAGTGTTTCTGTGAGGTTTTACTATTGTATATAGTTCCCTCTTGCAGATTTTAGCTTTCCTTCTAGTAATATATATGATCTTAGACTCCCTTTGACCATTGTCATACCCATATAACAGCACTGCTAGTTACAAATACCATGATGTGCTTTCACCATTTCTATTCATTTCCAAAGATTTACAAACAACATTTCTGCCAATTCTGCACATATTAACCCTCAGCTTTCTATTCTCTACCCTTCTTCTATTTTCTGGTGACAGTTATTCTAATTATTAACTCCATGAGTTTACACCATATATTTAGTTCATAACATGTAACCATAAAGGATTTTGTCCTTTGGTGTCTGACTTGCTTCATGCAATAAAATGTCCTCCAGTTTCATCCATGTTGTCATATGCTTCACGACTTCATTTATTACCACTGTATAATATTCCATCATTTGTATAAACCACAATATGTTTATCCATTCTTCAGGTGATGGACACCTGGATTGTTTCCAACTTTTAACAATCATGAATAATGTCACTATTAACAGAAGTCTGTCTGTGTCTCTGCCCTTAGTTGTTCTGTGTATGTACTTAGTAATGTCATTGCCAGGTCACATGGAAAGTCTATATTCAATTTCCTTAGGAACTGATAAACAGTCCTCCACAGTGCCTGCAACCATTCTACATTCCCACTAAGAGTGAATAAGTGTTCCTATCTCTCCACATCCTCTCCAATATTTACAGTTTTCTAACTTGTTAATGGCAGCCAGTTTAATAGGTGTGAAATGATATCTCTGTACTTTTGATTGCATTTCCCCAATCGCTATTGATGTTGAACATGTTTTCATGTATTTCTTTCCCATTTGTATTTCTTCTTTGGACAATTGTCTTTTTCAAGTCTTTTGTCCTTTTTTTTTTAATGTCATAGGTTGCCTTTTATTGCAGAGTTGTATGATGTCTTTGTATGTCATGGATAGTAAACCTTTATCAGATATGTGATTGTCAAGTAGTTTCTCCCATTGAGTCAGCTGCCTTTTCACCCATTTGATGAAGTCCTTTGAGGTGTGAAAGAGTTTAATTTTGAGGATGTCCCATTTATCTATCTTGTCTTTTGTTGCTTGTACTTGGGTATAAGGGTTAAGAAACTACTGCCTAGTGCAAGGCCTTGACGATGTTTTCCTACATTTTCTTCTAGGAGTTTTATTTTGTAGCTTTTATATTTAGGTCTTTGATCCATCTTGAGTTAATTTTTGTATAAGGTGTGAGATAGACATCTTCTTTCTTTCTTTTGGATATGGCTAACCAGTTCTTCCAGCACCATTTGTTGAATAGACTATACTGTCCCAGCTTGGAGGGTTGACAGCTTTGTCAAAAATCACCTGGTTATAGATGCGAGAGTCTATTTCTGATTTCTCTATGCAATTCCTTTGGTCAATGTGTCTGTCTTTATGCCAGTACCATGAAGGTTTTTTGTTTGCTTGTTTTATTTTTTTTTAATTTACCACTGTCCTTAAGTAATATACTTTAAAGTCGGGCTGTGAGGAGAGTCCTCCAACTTCATTCTTCTCTTTTAAGACTGTATTGGCTATTTGGGGTCCCTACATTTCCAAGTATATTTGACAATTCATTTTTACATCTCTGAAAAAAAAAAGACAGGATTTTTATTGGGATTGCATTGAATCTGTAAATCAGTTTGATTAGAAATGACATCTCAATGATAGTCTTCCAATCCATTAATATGGACTATCCTTCCATTTATTTAAGTCTTCTTTAGTTTCTTTTAGCAATATTTTGTAGTTTTCTGAATAAAGTTACTTTATATTTTTGGTTATGTTTATTCCTAAATATCTGAACATTTTATTTGCTATTATAGATGGAATTTTTTTCTGATTTCCTCCTCAGATTGCAATCAGTAGTGTATAGAAATGCTATTGATTTTTGTGTATTAATATTATATCACCAACTATTAGTTCTAGTAGCTCTCTTATGGATTTTTCAGGAGACTTTAGATATAGGATCAAATCATCAGTGAATAGTGAACATTTTTCTTGCTCCTTTCCTGTTTGGGTGCCTTTTATTTCTTTACCTAGTCTAATAGCTCTAGTTATTAATAGAGTGTCTAGCACAATATTGAATAATAATGATGACAGGGGGCATCCTTGTGATTTCAGTAGGAAAGCTTTCAGTCTTCACCATTGAGTGCAATGCTAGCTGTAGATTTTTCATATATGTGCTTTACCATATTGAGAAAGCTTCCTATCTTTTGGGGTGATTTTATCAAGAAAGGATGATATATTTTGTAAAATGCCTTTTGTGCATCAATCGAGAAGATTATGTGTTTTTTCTTCTTCAAATTATCCATGTGGTGTATTACATTAATTGATTTTCTTGTGTTGAACCCCCCTTGCATACCTGGGATAAAACCCACTTGATGATGGTGTATAATTCTTTTAATGTGCTTTTGGATTCTCTTTGTAAGTATTTTCTTGAGGATTTTTACAGCTATATTCATTAGAGATATTAGTTCATAATTTTCTTTTTTTGTACTATATTTGTCTGGTTTGGGTATTAGTGTGAATGCTAACTTCATAAAACAAGTTTGGTAGTGTTCTTTCCTGTTCAATATTTTGGAAGAGCTTGAGCAAAATTGATAATAGATCATCTTTGAATGATTGGTAGAATTCACCTGTGAAACCATCATCTCAGGCTTTTCATCTTTGGGAGGTTTTGATGACTTTTTCAATCTCTTCACTTGTGATTGGTTTGTTGAGGTCTTCTGTTTCTTCTAGTGTGAGTGTAGGTGGTACGTGTGTTTCTAGGAATTTGTCCATCTCATCTACATTGTCTAATCTTTTGTCATACAGTATCTTCTTATGATCTCCTTATTTCTGTAGTTTCAGTGATAACATCCCCCTTCTCATTTCTGATTTTATTTGAGTTTTCCCTCTTTTTTCTTTGTCAGTCTAATTAAGGGTATGTTGACTTTGTTGATCTTATGAAGAACCAATATTTGGTTTTGCTGATTCTATTAATTTTTTTCCCTTGATTTCATTTATTTCTACTCTGACCTTTACTATTTCCTTCCTACAGCTGGGTTTGGGATTAGTTTACTTTTTTTTCTAGTTACTCCAGGTGTGCAGTATATCTTCAATTTTAGTTCTATATTCTTTTTTTGATGTAAGCATTGAGGGATATAAATTTCCCTCTCAGCACTGTCTTTGTGGTGTCCCACAGGTTTTGATATGTTGTGTTTCCATTTTGAATCTTCTCAAGATATTTGCCAAATTCTCTTGCAATTTCTTCTTTGATCCATTGATTATTTAAGAGTTTGTTGTTTAATCTCCATATATTTATAAATTTCCCTCTTTCTGTCCATTATTGATTTCCAGCTTCATTCCATTATGATCATGAAAAATATTTTGTATAATTTCAATCTTTTAAATTGTATTGAGACTTGTCTTGTGACCTAATATATGGTCTATCTTGTATAAGGATCCCTGAGCACTTAAAAAAAAAATGTATATCCTATTTTGGGGTGTAGTGCTTTATAAATGTCTGTTAAGTCCAGTTCATTTATCATATTATTCAAGTTCTCTGTTTCTTTATTTATCGTCTCTCCAGATGTTCTAGCCAATACAGAGAGTATTGTAATGAAGTCTCCAACTGTTATTGTAAAGACATATTTTTCTCCCTCTGGTTTTGTCAGTGTCTGTCTCATGTATCTAGGGGCACTCAGGTTAGGTGCATAAATATTTAGTATAATTATTTATTCTTGGTGACTTGCCCCTTTTATTAATATATAATGATGTTTGTCATCTCTTATAATAGTTTTGCATTTGAAATCTATTTTTTCCAGTATTAGTATTGCTATTCTAGCTCTTTTATTGTTACAATTTGCATGTAATCTTTTCCCAACCTTTCACTTTTAACCATATTGTGTCCTTACTTCTGAGGTGGGTCTCTTGTAGACAACACATAGATAGCTCATGTTTTTATAATCCATTCTATCAGTCTATGTCTTTTGATTGGGGAGTTCAAGCCAATGATATTCAATGTTATTACTGAAGTCACTACTAAATTCATCTATTTTGACTTTGGCTCTCTGTTGTCATATAATTCTATTGTCCATCTTTTTACCCTTTATTTTACCCTTCCTAATAATCTTCATTTCTACACTGTTCTCCAAATCTCTCACCCTTGTTTTTTCCTTCAGGCTGCAGTACTCCCTTTAGTATATCTTGTAATTCTGGTCTTTTGTTAGCATATTATATTTGTTTTTGTCTGTCTGTGAAGACTTTGAACTCTCCCTCATTTTTGAAGAACAGTTTTGCCCGTTACAGAATTCTTGGCTGGCAGTTTTTCTCTTTAAGTACCTTTCTCTTACATCATACTACTTTATTCTCACCAACATGGTTTCTGATGAGCAGTTGGCACTTAATCTTATTGAGTTTCCCTGGTATGTGATGCTTTGCTTTTCTCTTGCTGCTTTCAGAATCCTCTGTTTACCTCTGATATTGGTCATTTTGAATAACAACTGTCTCAGGAGTAGGTCTATTCAGATTTATTCTGTTTGGGGTGCATTGTCCTTCTTGGATATTGATATTTATGTCTTTCATACGAGTTGGGAAGTTTTCAGTCATTATTTCCTCAAATATTTTTCTGCCCCTTTTCCATTATCTTCTCCTTCTGGGACACTGATAATGCATATATTTGTGCATTTTGCATTCTTATTCAATTCCCTGAGACTCTGTTACATTTTTTCCATTCTCTTTTCTTTCTGTTCTCCTGTCTTTTACAGTTCAAATGTTTTGTTTCTGAAATCACTAATTCTCTCTTTGAGCAATTCAAATCTGCTTTTATGTGGTTCTAATGTATTTTTAATCTCATCCATCATGTCTTTCATTCCCATAAGGTCTGTTATTTTTCTTTGCAGTCTTCCAAATTGTTCTTCTGCTCACCAGTGTCTTCTTAATGTCATTTATCTCTTTATTCATATTTTCTGTTGAATTATTTAAATTGTTTTAGGAGATCTGTGTGATTATCAGTGATTGATTGTCTTAAATCCTGTATCTCTTCAGAATATTTGGTTTGTTCCTTTGGTTGGGCTATCTCTTCCTGTTTCCTAGTATGGCTTGTAATTTTTTTCTGATGTCTAGGCATCTGGATATGCTGGTGAATTTACTCTGATGGCCAATTTCTCTCTCTTGCCTACTTTTTTTTCACATCACTTCTTTGATTTTTGTCTCAATTTATTCTAAATCTTTAAAATTGCCCAGCTTAGTTATCAAAATAGGACAGGAACTCACTAACTGGGTGCACATTTTTTCTCAGGGGTTAAGATAGAGAACCAAAATCAATTTTTGTCCATGCAGTTTCTTGGCCAGTCAGCAGATGGCACTTGTCAGTGCACCTTTCCACAAAGGTGTTTCAGTCTTGGCTTTCCTGTGTTTTGGTCTGTCCAGAGCCAAGATTCAAAGTGGGCTCAACTGGCTGAATTCACTGAAAAAAACAAAAAACAAAACAAAATCCTGACTCTCCCTTTTGCCTTGAATCAGCTGACACAAAGAAAGATGTACGTTCCCCTCTCAGTTGGCTTCAGTAAGACATGGGTTTTACCTAGCTTAATATTTTGGGGGTGGGGGAGGGGAGACCCTCCTGGCCAATGTGAGGGTTTGGTGACTCATGTTTTTATTTCAGGTCCTCATCTCTCCGTCCCTCACCCTCCTGGGAGTTGTGTAGTACTGTCCTGGACTGCTGACCTCCAAAGCAGGTCCCTTGGACAGTTTTGGGCTCTTCATTATTTTTGTGAGAGAATTAAGCCCTGCCTGCCTAGTCTGAAGCCATCTTCCCACAATTTCTTGGGTTATCTTTAAGACCATGTTTTCCTGGGAGCACACATAGTTTCAAACCACCACAGAATAATTCTCCTTTAGCTTCATCCCATGGAACAATCTCTTCTTTTTCAGTTCCCATCTCCTTTTTCATGAATCCACATTGTTATGAATCTCTATTGTCATGAATCCCCAAATTATAATTGCTTCCTCACCTAATTATCCAAAACTTCTCAGCAAGCTTGCATACCCACACCTATACTGCAGCTCTCCAAGCAAGGACATTCTCTTCTGTCAGGATTTCTTTTTCCTTAATATACCACAGGAAATGATCATGATGTTGATGTTGATGTTGACAATGATTGATGATACAATCTTGACACTTAGATATATGTATTTTCTTCTTTTCTATAGTGGACAAGATTTTATCAAATTTGTATTTTTTTCTCAATCCTATATGTGTATCTGTCAGTTCTCCATAAATGGAGATATCCATCGCATTTTAAATATATTTCTGTTATTAAAACTAAGTTCATTTTTCTGAACCTGGGGAGGCAGGGCGGAGAGAGATATGTGTGCATGTGGTTGGTTGGGTTTGGGGACAAGTTTTGCAATATTATGAGATTCTGGGTGCAAACAGTAATTCTTTTTTGGCTCAGGAAATATGTGGCAAAGACCTTGGGAGAAGGCATTTTTTATCTATGTATGGAATCCAGAATTTCCCTAGCCTCCTGAAGATAGGAGACATGAGAGCATCCAAAGAAAACATATGTATCATAAAGAGAACTGGCTGTGGTGTGATTCTGCAAGGAGTTATACATTTAATGATAAAAAGACAATAATAAATAGTTGCTAACATTGACTGAACTAAAGATGTAAGGTGACAGTGTAGAGGGATCAGCTCCCAGCACCTCAATGAAGACTGTTAATATCTACTTGCAATTAGAAATTAGGGACACAGCCAGAGTAGGAGGAGAGAGACTTAGGCTATATCAACTTCCCTGGTAAAGACTTAGAGCCCCAAACTACTGACATTTACACCTACACCCTCTCACTTACAACTTCCCACATTGCAATGAACTGAAGAGATATGTATTGGTTCTATTTTAGATAAGAAAAGAAACTAAATTCATAAACAGAAGGCTGGAAAACAATGATTGTCCATAAAGTAAATGCAAATAATATGCTTCCTTTTCCTTGGAGCCTTTGTTTCACTGACTGTTGATAATACACTTTATGATTTCAAGATGAGAAATCACTTTAGAAGTAGAAATCATTTTCACTAAGATTGATGACTAAGATTCACTAAGATTGGTTGCTGCCATTATAGCAGCTGGCAGACACTGGATTTATATAAAGAATGAAGGAAGCATTTTCTCCAAAAGATAGGGGATCTAGTGTGGGCATTTTCTTAGGTCTATGTTTATTCCATGGATACTGATGTAAACCATCTTAAAGTTAAAATGTTGTTGTTCAGGTTATCCTTGTAATTTGTCTACCCTTGAACTCTTAGGAAATAAAAGTAAACCTTTCCTTCTGGAATATTTGCCTGACAGAAAATTTATAAAATATGGTGATGGAGAAAATATGTTCCAAAGTTGGCCTAAAACAGGATCTTTTTACTTAATGATTTTTACAACCCCTTCTTGGCAAACGAAATACCTAAAACAAAACAAACAAAAAGTTTAATATGATTCACTAAGATTGAAATTTATTCAGGGGCAACAATCATGCCATCAATCCATCTGACTATAAGTCAAGAGATCAGTAACCTTTAAACAAACATTCTTTTCTTTCTATAATTACTCTAACAATGTTTATCTTGTCAACCTCTCATCCCAGAAAATGTCCCCACCAAGGAAATTTTGAGTTGATTTGCTCCGTAACAACTTTGCGGTAAAAATAATGCTTTCAGCAACTAATTGTCTGACTATTTTTCAATAGAAGATAACTCATGTATCTGATATCACTTATTCAGGTGTGGGCAGGTTGGCTTTCAGCCACATTATGGATGTATATTAATAATAAAGAAGAACTTGGATAGAAGGTAAAGGCTATTTATTAGAACCTCAGGCTTTTTCCAGGGTTCTCCTCTACTTTTCACATCAGGATTTATTTTTCTTTGAAATTCTTATTTTATTTTAACAAGTGTTATATAATAGATTGAATTATATACACAAATCTAGATATATTCTTAACCTTAATCCTCATACCTATAGGTGTGAACCCATTTTAAATAGGATCTAGTGAAGATGTTAATTTTAGTTAAGGTGGTCCAACTGAATGAGGTTGAGACTTAATATGGATTACTAGGGTCTTTCATAAGCAGAAGAAACTCAGACACAATTAGAGAAAATTATAGGACAGAGCCAGAAGCCAGAAATCAGTGGAACCCTGGAGAAGAAAGGGGAGGACACTGCCATGTGACATGAGACAGAGATACAAGCCACAGTACCCCCAAAATTGCAGCAAGCCAGCACTAGAGTGCTACCAACCCCAGGAGGAAGCAAGCCATCTAGTCAATAGCTTGATTTCAACTTCTGGCCTCTGAAACTGTGAGCCAATAAGTCCCATTTGTTTAAGCCAGCCCATTGGGAGGTATTGGTGATAGAACTCAGGAACACTGAGAGGCCAGGTTAGTAATTTCAGACCATCTTTCTGTCTATAAAGAAAATGCTTTGATTATTCCACCAAGAAGGCACTAAAACAATCTTTTCCAGCACTTCCAGAATGTCTTATTTACTATTCTATGAAGTGTCTCTTTGGAGAGCTACTGTCTGACCTAGGGACCCAACCTCTGAGGAACAGTGTTGCTAACACAAACTGGTTGTCTTTTTTTTTTTTTAAGATTTATTTTTTTAATTTATTTCTCTCCCCTCCTCAGTTGTGTGCTCTCTGTGTCCATTTGCTGTGTGTTCTTCTGTGATGGCTTCTATCCTTATCAGCAGCACCGGGAATCTGTGTTTCTTTTTGTTGCATCATCTTGTTGTGTCAGCTCTCCGTGTGTGTGCAGCGCCATTCTTGGGCAGGCTGCACTTCCCTTTGCACTGGGCGGCTCTCTTTTCAGGTCGCACTCCTTGCGCTTGGGGTTCCCCTATGCGGGAGACACCCCTGCGTGGCACGGCACTCCTTGTGTGCATCAGCACTGCACATGGGCCAGCTCCACGTGGGTCAAGGAGACCCGGGGTTTGAACTGTGGACTTCCCATGTGGTAGGCAGATGCCCTATCCATTGGGCCAAGTCTGCTTCCCAAAACTGGTTGTCTTAAGGCAGCACCATGATAAACTTTGAAAGAAATGTTAAATGGCTTATATATCTGTACAATAGGCCTAAAATATCCATAAACTATCTAAAGGTCTAGAAGGAGGAAAATCAGTGAAGAAATAAGGAAAAACAATAAAGGAAGCAGAGAGGAGTACTAAATTAAGCTGATTATATGAAAGCATTGATTTTGTTCCATAGATCATAGGCTCACTGGCCTCAGAATAGAATTCCTTATTTCTATAAAAAGATAATTGTTTAATTCCCACTGTCAAAATGAAACAAAAATATATAGATATTTAAAAATCATACCAGAAGCTTCCTGAGAAAATCCTGGTAATAATTGATTCTGTGATTCTAATTGTTATCCAAGCACACCAATTCTTTACTTCACATTTACTTAGGGAGGCTTTACATAATGGATGAAAAGGGAAAATTTCCTAACATGACTACTATGAATGTATCAAGATCATGTAAATCACAATATTCAAAGATGGGTTATAGTTTCTGAGTTATTTGTGTTCCTTTAAAGAGTTTCTACTATACTTAATATCTAAAACAATATATAGAGTGGGCAATATTATCCTCATTTTACAGATAAGGAAAATATGACCTGGAATAAATAAGAGACCTGCCAAAGATCTCAAGGCTAGCAGATGACAGAGATAAGATTTGAACTCTGGGCAGATGTTTCTAGTTCTCCAGAAGCCCAGAGATGTGCTCCAGGAGAGAAGACAAAGCCAAGAGGCTTTGGGAAAAGTATGTGACAGTTTGAATTTGGTGAATCCCCAAAAAAGATTGTTTTCAATGAACCTATTCCTGTGGGTGTGAGGCCTTTTGGTTTCATTAGATTTGGTTAAGGAACCTTGATTAGCTTACATGGTTAGCTCACTTTTAACTGGACTACTTCAGTGAGGCATGACTCACGTTGGGTCTCTGCTCTTTTACTGGAGACTTATATAAATGGAGACACAGAGAGAAAGAAGATACACAGAAAAGGGATCTCTGCCATTTTTTCAATAAGAGACTATGAGAGAGAGGTTGCAAGAATTACTAGCAGCCTATGCTAAAGGACAAAATCCCCAGAGGCTGGTCCCACAGAGCAGTTCAAAGGCTGAAGAGACAAGTCTTATGCCTGATTGTCCACAGGTGAGCTCCTGGAGATGGTAAGCTTTGAGCAGAATGCAGGGACCTCAGCAGAGATCAGCTGTCATCTTGCCTTGCTAAGTGGCAGGATGCCAGGATCGCCAGTAGCTGACTTTGGTGAGAAAGCATCTCTGATGGTGCCTTGATTTAGACATTTCATGACCTTGGAATTGTAAAATTTTCCCGTAATAAAAATTCCACTATAAAAGCCAACCCATTTCTGGTACTTTGGATCAGCTGTCAAGCTAAGACAAGGTAGGAAGAATGTCCAGTAAAAATCACAGAGAAGTGAAACTGATTACTATGTAAGCTTTATAAGCTTGTGCTCCATAATCTCAGTTGAACCGAATGTAGAATTCATTTCTGCCAAGAGGACAGAATTTAAGACATAAGAACAAAAGATGCACAACCCTTCAGTTACCAGGAGATCTTAGAAAAATAATACAATAACACAGATTGAATGGAAGGAGAGTAGAAATGAGATACAGAAAGATTTCTCAGCTACTTAGGGAGATCAATTTGTTTTAGAGGGTGAATGGACACAGAAGAGTGAAAAAAAACTATCCAGGATTATGAGATGTTTCCAAACTGGAATAAAAGCCAATTGTCACCACCCACTCCTTTTTAACATAATGTACCCTGACGTCTCCTTACAGCTCTACACGTGTGGTAGATTTTATGCACTAGACCTAACTGTCTCAGGTTTGTGATGGATCAATGCATTGCTACAGAGAAGAGATAAAATGGTTAAGAATATAGGAGGTGAAATATTATCTTCTAAATTTTGTAAAGTCAAAATCAGAGGACCTAATTTTGAAATTTTAGTGGCAGGAATCTGTCTTTGACATTTGTGTACATGGTCTGTTTTTTCTTTTTCCTTTTATGGGGATGTGTAGAGAGAAATCAATGTTGTTTTTTTTCTTTTAGTATGAAGTTATGCTGAATAAGGTGATATGGTTTTCTGAATTAATCATATGTCATATTTGACAAGTATCATCTAAATGCTAATCTTTATTAACTCAAATTTTATGTTTTCTATAAGCTACTTGACATTAATTCATTCACATCTTCCTTTATTCACTCAAGAAATATTTATTGGATACACAATATATACAGCAGCAACAAGAATAAGATAGAGTGGTATATGAGACAGTCATGGTACATGCTTTCAAGGCACTCAACCAGAGGGAAAGATACACTTTTCCAAACTAGTCTAGAACAGATTGCTTTCTCTTTGTCTGAACTCTGAAGTTTATTTGAAGCTAGTATTGCAAAATTCAGGACTTAATATATTCTAAGTATTTTGTTGGTATCATTCCCCCCAACTAATTACATAAAAAAACAGATCAATTATCATATACTTCTCCTTTATTTTTAAGGAGAATTTATTTATATACTTTATTTATTTACTTTATTTTTATGTTCCCATGATGCCAAGCATAGTGTTGATCATAGGAAAGACACCTAATGATATTTGTTGATTGACTTATAGATTTGTGGAATACTAATTGTTGAAAATCATTACAGAGATCTCCATGGAAAACTTTAACTCTTTATTTAAAAATTATTTAAAAACAAGCAATATTTGAGAAACTCTTTAAAGGTAGGAAGGGTTTTCTGTATTGCTAAGGAAGAGTGATTTAGAATATGTTAAAGGGTTTGGAGTCATGAAAAAATATAACATATAAACTAATAATAAAGTAATTACTTAGTGCCTACCATGTTCCAGACCATGTTCCATGTGGTAATATATATAATACTTACAACCAGTCTCTAATGTAGTACTGTCATTTTTCAAATTTTACTCATTTTAAATGTGAAGCACAGTTTATGTAACTTGCCCAAAGTCACAAGGCTAGTAAGTGACACTAATATTTTCAGCCATGCACTTCAATTCCAGAGTTCACGTTCTCAAGCTACCTGTAATACCATATCTCAGCTAAAATGAATAAAAAGTTTTTCATGACTTGAGAATGTTACAAATAATAGAATATCAGAATAGAGAAATCAGTTGGGGTCAGAGTCTGAAAAATACATTATAAGATGATGAGGAGTATAAAATGCATTTCTTTTCAAGTAGTATTTAGGTAGGTTTTAAGAAACAGAATCAAAATGTTTAAATTTGTTTTTTTAAGAAAAAAATACTCATGCAAACTATATAGAAAGAACCTAAGAGATGAGATAAGTAGAGATTCTTTAAAAATAGGACTGCAGGCAGATGGATGTAGCTCAAGTGTTGAGGACCTGCTTCCCATATAAGAGGTCCCAGGTTCAATCCCTGGTACCTCCTAAAAATAAAACAAATGGAAAAACCAACTCTCATTGGGGAGCGGATGTAGCTCAGTGGTTTAGTGCCTGCTTCCCATATGTGAAGTCCTGGGCTCAATCCCCAGTACCTCGTAAAAAAAATAGATAGCATATAAGAGTTCAAAAGTATAAACTGCTGAATCAGTACAACATAGATTCATGCTCTTGCTGGGTAGTCTAGTTCTGGTCACTGCAGTTCCCAGTTCTACTTCTTCAAGGCACACTTCCTCATTCCCATTAAGTTAAACTAGGTGTTTTATGTTTTTTTTCTGATTGGAGGACTTCAAGAAACATTGCATGATTTACTTACTAGGTCTCCCATCCCTGTGTCAAGAAGTTAACTTTCAATTTTTTCCATCTCAGAGGTTTAGGTGTTTGCTATTGTTGCACACTCTAGTCTTTCCTGAGAGACACAGTGGCTTCAGCACTTAACAGGTTTACCTTAAATTATTTTATAACTCTGAGCCCCCATCTCCACATATATAAATAATGACATGAAAATAACAATGATATCTAGTTTTTAACCTTTTGTTGCTATTTTGTTTTATTTCGTTTACCTCTTTCTTATTAGAGCTTTATAGATAGCTGTTTTCATCAGATGCTGGTTCATAAGGAGTGAACTAAGCAAGAAGTGGAAACAAGACAAGCAGGATCTTAAGGACAGTTCTGAGACAAACTGAACTTGAGTCAAATTGGGGATACAGAATAATGAGGAGGAGGAAGGAAATAATTCAAGGTTATCCCACGTTTCTAATTCATAGGATGTAAGCTGGATGGTAATATTGTTAATGCAAATAAGACATAGAGGAGGTCAAGTTGAGAAATGATGTGATTCAGTTACCTGCAACAAGCCATATAAATGTATTCAGTGGGCACTTGAGGCTCTGAAGCTCAGGAAACTGATTAAACTCAAAACTATAGTTTTAAAAATAACAATCATGTAAGTAATAATTAAAGACATGGACTAGAGGGGTATGGTCACTTGAGGGAAATAGGTAAAAAGAAAAGAGTAAAAAGGCCAACAACAGAAACCTGAGTGAGGATTGATAGGAGGAGGCAGCCTAAAAAATTGAAATAAATGTATATTGAAGTAGCAGGAAAAATACTGTTCTGGAAACGAAAAAATCGGAGTGTTGAAAGAAAGGAGGGTTCCTCACTATAAAATACTGCAGCAGGGTCAAGTTAGATATTAGACAATGGTTTCTATACCTACTAAAATATCTCAATATGGTTGTTATTTTACTAAGTGAGTTATTGTTTTAATTTATCCATCTCCTATTCAAAGGAAGGTTGATGGGAAATGATTATGAAGTAAAGACAAAGAAATCTGATGTGAATAAAAAGAGGAAGAAAGGAGTTTCATTGTTTTTCTCTTAAATGTTGAATATTTTGCTAAGTCCACAAGAAATACCATATATTTTGCTATTTTGGACATTCCAGATATGGCTCAGTGCCAAATGATTAACTATATTGATTTTTCCTATTGTGTCTTCCATTTCCTCTTTCAGTGTTGCCCCTTTGGAGTCACATACAACTGATATAAATATTGGAAACAAGATTCTAACACTCTCAAAATTTGTAGAAGTTGTTAACTCTCTGAGCATTTCTTAACAATAAAATAATGAAATAATAATATGTGTGATAGAGTTGTTAAAGGTTTAATTGTGGTATGTGTGAAATGCTTGCAAAATCACAGAGCAGAAACTGTAAATATGTGTTTCCTTCTTTCTTTCCTTCTATTAATTCTAGATATGCATCTTCCAAAAGGAATTTTTACCTGGCCATGAAAATAACCTCTTTTTATTTTTTTCCTTCCCCAGAAAGACTTATGACCAGAAAAGGAATCTACATTTCATTAATTATTGAAAAAAGAACTTTTTTAGTAGACTGAATTCTATAATTCTACAATTATCTGTTTCCTATTTTCTTAACAAAATTTCTGATCTGGCCTGATTGAGTTTAAAACAAAAGCTCTCAAACACTGAGCACAGGATCAATGTTTAAAATTCATTTTGCTATAACTGAGTTCTACTACAATACTATCACAGATATATTCCTCAGACATAATATTGAGATAGTTTTTGTGATTGGGTATAGAGAGAAATTCAAACAATTTTTACAGAAACATGGCAGAAGTTCAACATATAATAAAGTAATGTGAAGACAAAGTTTCTTTTCAAGTTGACTTTCTGCTGGGTATCAAGAAAAGAGTTTAATAAATGTAGATGCTTTTGTAAACATTGTGATATATAATTAAGTTAAGTAGGGAATATGTTATAATTGTTGCTTGTTAGTGTTTTTAAACAATCCCTTCAAATTGTTTTTCATAAGCGTGCTCCAAATATAGAAATCGGGAAATCAGTTTTAAGAAGAATAAAAGTCAGACTTGATGATGCAGGAAGGTACAATTTCCATCAAAAATACTATTTTGGTGGTCTGCAAAGAAAGAATTACTTCAAACATTTTATTTTAAGGGAAGAGAAAAAAATGTGGTATTTTTCTCCTGACTTCACAATTAGATCATCCATATTTTTATAAGCATTTTTATTGAATAAAAAGGATATGAGCCATTTCCACGTAATTTTGTTATAACAAACAAATGTATTATGCAAAAATGACCCTCAGTGCAGCTATTGAGGAAAATGATGTTTAAATATGTTGTGTGATCTGGAATGAAATGTAAAGCAATACAAGTTCCTAAGTATTACAGCAGGGAAGTGGACTTGGCCCAGTGGTTAGGGCATCTGTCTACCACATGGGAGGTCTGCGGTTCAAACCCCGGGCCTCTTTGACCTGTGTGGAGCTGGTCCATGCTCAGTGCTGATGCGCGCAAGGAATGCCCTGCCACGCAGGGCAAGGAGTGCACCACGTGCAAGGAGTGCACCCCGTAAGGAGAGCCGCCCAGCATGAAAGAACGTTCAGCCTGCCCAGGAATGGCACTGCACACATGGAGAATTGATGCAGCAAGATGATGCAACAAAAAGAGACACAGATTCCCGTGCTGTTGACAACAATAGAAGAGGACAAAGAAGAACACACAGCAAAATGGACACAGAGAACAGACAACTCGGGGGGAGGGGGGAAGGGGAGAAAAGGAGAGAAATAAATAAAACTAAATATTTTTTAAAAAGTATTACAGCAATCTTCTTGATAATATTTTACTTCAGAAACTCTAATTTTACCTAACATTTAAGAAGTTTTAAAACCAAGGAATAAAGGTATCGACTGTGGTTCAAGCAGTTGAGTGCCTGCTTCCCACATGGGAAGCCCCGAGTTTGGTTCCTGGTATCTCCTTAAAAAACAAACAAACAAACAATAAGCAAAACAAAAGAAAAGACCAACTCAGAGTAGGTGAGTTGAACTCTCGCTTCCTACATACAAGATCCCAGGTTCAATTTTTATAAAAAATAAAAATAAAAAAACAAACAAACAAGGAGTAGAGACATTCTCTCCTGGTAGTGATGGAATAAGTAGTACTGGACATGCCTTCATTTAATAAGTAAATGTAAAACTGAAAAAATATGTATATATACATAGGGCAATCATCAAAGGAGGCACTAAACAACAAGTTACAATCCTTTAGAGAAGAAAGCATATAAAACAAGTCCTACATTCTCCTTGGCTTCATGTCCCAAAGCAATTGTTGAACAGTTGTGCAGAGAGATGGAGCCAAAACAGGGTCTGGGAATCTCAGCTGATGAGACAGAGAGATCAGAGTTCCAGTTGCTGGAACTCAAGTAGGCTAATGGAGAGAAGGGATCTAACAAAAGAGTAGCTCCTGAAATCTGTGTGGGGCTTCCTCATGGATCTTTGGGACAGCTTGGTATTGACTACATGGGTTGAAATATTGTTGGGCCTAAGAGAGATTGGTGGCTACAGAGTGATCTGAATGGAGATGGCAGATATTAGTGATGGGAGAAGTTGGAGTTCTAGTTCAATCACAGAGGAGAGACTTCACTGAGTACCTCAGGCATTCAATAGAGATTCAAGCAATTGTACAGCTCAGTAGAAAAGAATATGCTCTAGAATAAGGACCACATCTTACAACTAAATTGAAATAAACCAGTCCTAACAAAGAATAAAATCAAGTCTCACAAGAACAGGAGGATCTACTAGTAAATTCACTGCCTGTCAGGGAAAAATTCAATATCTTATATAAACATGTTTAAGAAACTAAAGGAAAAGACAGTCATAATCAGTAAGCATGAGGGATTTTGGCAGAAAATTACAAAACTATGAAAATGAAAAAAAAGGAATTTCAGAACTATGTGTGATATCTGAGAATGAAAATTTTACTGGGCTTAAGAGAGGATTTCAGGCTGACATGAACATAAAACAATAAAAAATTATCTAATCTGATGAAGAGAGGAAAGAAAGATTTTTTAAAAAGTGGAAATGGTTTCAGTAATTTAGGGAGCATTGACAAGTGATCTAGCATTGACAAGTGATCTAGCATTGCAAAATTCAATTCTTAAAAATCAAGAAAGATGGCAAGGCAGAAATAAATGTCTGAGGAATAGCAATAAATTTCCCAAATTTGGTGAAAAATACAAGACACTCAATGGAAAACAAGCAAAATAAATACTTATACATACTCAAATAACACATCACCTGGGTGTAATAAGGAGCCTGACTCCATTTTGTTTTTTGATTTCTGGGAGCTTTTAAACCTCACTCTTCCATCTTCCCTTTATGCCCCTTCTCTGGGAAAACTGATAAAAAAAAGCCTGGATGCTCTCTTCACTGTCAAAATGGATCAAAGACCTAAATGTAAGAACCAGAACTATCAAACTCCTAGAAGAAAATGTAAAGAAGCATTTTCATGACCTTCTGTTAGGCAATGGTTTCTTAGACTTTATACCTGAAGTACAAGCAACAAAAGAAAAGTAGATAAATTGAACCTGATCAAAACTGAAACTTTTGCACCTCAAAGAACATTATGAAAGTAAAACGTCAGCCTATACAATGGAAGATAATATTTGGGGACCCCACATATCATAAAAGTTTGTTATACAGAATATATAAAGAAATCCTTGAACTTAACAACAAAAAGACAAAGAATCAATTAAAAATGGGCAAAATACTTGAATAGACATCTTTCCAAAGAAAATATACTAATGGCCATTTCTAAGTATATACCAACAAGGATTGCAAGCAGGAACTTGAAAAGATATTTGCACACCAGTGTTCATAGTGGCATTCCCCACAATTGCCAAAAGATGGAAGCAACCCATGGGTCCATCAACTCATGAGTGAATAAATAAAATGTGGTGTATATATAAAATGGAATATTATCCAGTCATAAAGAATGAACTCCTGATACATGTGACAACATTAATGAATCTAGAACATATTTTGTTGTGTGAAAAAAGCCAGGCACAAAACGACAAATATTGTATGAACTCACTGATTTGAAAAATTAGAATAAGGAACAAAAAGATAAAGAACTCAATTTTAAAATATGAAAAAAAAAAAAACCCACAACTGATAGAAGAACTGAGATCCACATCACGTTTAGAAGCTGCTGTGCCTAGCCATCATGACTGTAAAATGTGAGCTCATTGTGTGACTTCAAGAGCCACTATGTTTGGCCTTCACAAATCTCTTAAGAACCAGCTTTGTTTCAAGCTGGTTCCCTCCATGGGCAAACTGTAACATGGAACCACAATGGAAGATAAATGTGGAAAGCAGATAATCCCTGTCTTACAAAAAATGATGGTGGTTCTCATGTGATAATAGACCATCTAGCACACTTGTCTTCTTTCCTAACTTAATGGCATTATCTCTAAGATTTAACCATTGAAAGCAGTGCTTTCTGCTGGATCTGACTAATGGCCTTTATAAATCAAGGTAGTTCTGCTTTAAAAAACTTAACAAGAATATCATTTAGATTTTGCATATAAATCATAAATTATCTATTGGGATGATCATATGCTTTCTTGATTAATGATTGTTTCTTTTATACCATTTTTATATTGTGTATATTGCCATTGAATGATCCAATATATCATTTGTGCTGTGCACTTAACCAACAGTCAATTATTTCCTATTACACCTGTCTTTCTAATCTTTCCCAACCATGATTTTCAGTTCTCTTTCTTCTGACTATCACTTATATAACAGATTCTAAATGTTTCATTTTAATAATTGTTGATGTATGATTTAATTTCACCTTCTATTGCATATACTTTCAGACTTTTAAATTCTATGGTTAATTATTCCATGTGACAAATTTGTTTGGGGACTGAAACCTAAGAGTTAGAATTCAGATATGAGGTAACTAGATCTTATGTACAATTATTCTATCAACAGCTCTGTTTCCAAGTTCTAGAGCTGATTGGAGAAGAGCATCAGAATGTCCATCATTACACTTTGATTATTGTGCAATTGGTCCCTTTATTTACTTTTTTCATTGGACCTCAGCCCCATGAAGGGTTATTTATTATTATTATCATTAATATTCAATGCAAAGCTTGTAACATAGTAGGTAATCAATATTTCTGGAGTCTTAATTGTTTAATTTTTCTTCTAAATAATGTAACAATTCTTAGAGTCCCATTCTACTTGTGGAAGTGTTTATTTAAAACTCAAAACTGTGGCTATTAAAGGATAAAACCAGCAATTTCAAAGTAACTTTTAATGATAGTTCATAGCTTAAACAACAAACATTTATATTGAATGATCTGTATTGGATCATTGCTGTTTGCCTACAGTGATCTAAATATCAAGGTACTATGAAATTTTAAAAAGTGGCCAATTCTGAAGCCCACATGGGGAAAATCTGTGATAAGGTAGAAGGGTGTAGTTGTGCAGTGGATGAGAATGACAGTGGTGCAGTGAAGTGATTGGGTTCGAAAGTGCTAGTCTGTGAGGTGGAGTAGGGTTGGGGATTGGATGGAACTATCCATGGAACTGGGGGGAGGGTCGGGGAAAAGAGTAGGTGAAGTGGGGATTTGCAGGTCTGTGGTTAAAACTACAATGTTGGGAATGTTCTTTTGGCAAATGTGGCAGGGGAAGGTTACTGGTGTAGGGTTTTGGATGTAGGTATGTCAGACAGGGAGCAACTGGGACAGGCTTCTATGGAATATGTAAGTGTTCAACTTGTCATAGTGTGTAATATCAGTGGGTAGAGACCCACACAATAAGCAAGGAAAGTATCAAACTCCCATCCTGGGGAATCCTGCTATGTTCTCAATTAGAAGGACAAGAATCCCTCAAGAACATAGGCAGTATCTGATAAAAGAAAACAGACTAATATGTCAAACACTTAATGTTATTGCAAGTAAATATAATCTTTTCCTTCAAAAATTGAAACTTAGTGGTTACCATAGGTTCTGAGGAGAAGGTAGGGAAGAATAGAATAGATGGATCCTAGGGCATTTTTAGGGCATTAGAATTGTTCAGCATGATCTTGCAATAATGGATACAGTCCATTTCAAATTTCTTCAAAACCTATAAAAGTGTATGATCCAAAATGTAAACCATAATGTAAAACATTGACCATCGTTAGTAGCAATGCTTCAGTATTTGTACACTTGTAAAATATTATTAAAAAAGGATAGGGGAAAAGGGGAAGTATGTTAGATATATTCAAATCCCCTATATTTTCTATGTGAATTTGCTATATCCTAAAGCTTCTTTGAAGGTAAAATGAAAAAAAAATAAGACAGTGGGGGAATACATGGAAGAAAATGTCACTGTACATACAAAAAAACACAGATTTTAGAGTGATGAAAGACACAATGTCTAAAATTTTTAAAACTTTTTTTACTATTTCAATTTTTTTGTATTTTATTGACTATAAAACTATTATTTCATTCTCTTATTAATTTTATTTAGTTACATTGTTGGCTTCATTTTTGGAGAGGTTTTTGGGTCACAGAAGAGTCATAACAGTGACAGGGGAGGATCACTGGATAGTATGTCAGTAATGGGGTAATGTATGGGAAGGGGTCCACCTGGATCATGCGTATAAGTTATATGAATATGTTCAGGTGTTCATGGGTGTTTTCTCAGTGGGTAGAGATCTACACAAGAACCAAAAACATATTGAATTCCCATCCTGGGGAGTTCTGCTATATTCTCTAACAGGACAGCAAGATTCCCCCAAGTACAAGCGCAGTGCCTAGTAAAGGAAGACAAGCCATTTCACCAGGACTGCAATATTGAAATTGAAACTTAGCCTAGTATTATATACTGCCTAAGAGTTACCTCCTGAAAGCCTCCTTGTTGCTTAAATATTGCCCCTCTCTAAGCCAAACTCAGCATATAAACACACCACCTTCCCCCTGAAGTGGGACATGAATTCTGGGAATGAGCCTTCCTGGCACAAAGGAATTATTACCAAAAGCCAACTAGCAATGTATCTAGAAAAAGACCTTGACCAAAATGGGGAAATGATAAGTACAAAGAGTTCTTATGGCTAAAAGATTTCAAAGTGAATTGGTAGGTCATTCCTCTGGATATAACCTCTGGATGTAACCTCTGGAATACATATATTCAGGTCTCAGCAGGATCTCCTTGATTGCCACAGTAAATATTGCCTCAAATAGTGGGACTCCTGAGGGCTCTAGAGATATCCAGAAGCTATAAGCAGGGAAGACAGCACAGGAATTCAGCACGCTGTCAGGGGGCCTTATTTTGGAATTTATGTTTCTCAGTGAAACAGACTCATTTATAAGTTCTCTCTACACATGACTTTTATACCCCCTTTATTTGAACCTATAATTAGTTCTTTACTTGATAAATATAAATCCCAGAACTTAAATCTTTGTTCCATCCATGTGCCTGTTGAAACCTGAATGTCAGGAGAGTTGCAACACCTACTTTCAAACGTCCTTACGGTTGGGGAATGAATAATGGTCTAAAGTAGACTTATTAGTACTCTACTAGAGAGTTATTCTTATTCTAGATGTGGGAGAACTTGTGTCATTGATGTAAAGGCAGTGGCCACCAGAAGTTCTGAGGAATGGGAGAGGGAAGAACAGGTGTAATATGGGGGCATTTTCATGACATTGGAGTTGTCCTACAAGAAATTGCAGTGATGGATACAGATCATTATACATTTTGTCATAACTCACAAACTTGGGCGGGACAGAGTATAAAATATCATGTAAACTGTGATCCATGGTTAGTAGCAATGCTTCAATGTATGCTTATCAGTGTAAAAATGAGGGTTGTTGTCGATGTGGGAAAGTATGGGAAGGGGAGGGAGTGGGGCATATGGGTACCCCTTATATTTTTTTTGTAACATTTATGTAATCTAAAGTTTCTTTAAAATTAAAAAAAAAATTTTAAAGTGGCCAATCCATACATAGATTTAAAAAATTAGAATGTAAAGAGGATAATAGAAAATGATTATTTGACAATACACAAACATGGTTGTAATATTGCTGCTTATGAAAACATGGTAATAAATTTAATAAAAATGATACACCTACTTTGTAAATATAGTAGGAAGTATTCATCTATAATTTTTCAATTGAACATGTAGACCTTATGTCTTCTATTTAAAAATCTACCAACTACTTTTTTATATTTAATTTAAACATCTGCATAGATAAAACAGCTATTTCTTTATATACAAATAACTATATAGTTTTATTAAAATATAATTTTTCAAAAGGAAAATACAACTGAAAAGTAAATATCTTTATGTTTTCAAAATTTTAAGATATTTTTTCATTGATATCTTAGTTTTTGGCTATTTATATTTAAACCTTCAGCAATTAATCTTCCACTGATGGTGTTGGCTTAAAAATATCAGAAATAAGTGACATTCCTACTTGATGAGGCATAGAAGTATTGAAATTCTATAGCTCTTTCATAAAGAGAACTTTAAAAGTGTAGACTCTGAGATGATTTGAGAAATTATAAATGCAATGAAATTGGAAGTTGGTGTAATACATAAAGTGGTGCTTTCTTCTCCCATTCTCAGCTCTTCATCTTAGAAAATCAAAACTGAAAGGATCAAGGATCACTTATTAGACCAATGTTTTCTCCAACTGACTGATCAAATATATTTCTGGGTTCTGCCCTAGATGACTGAGTTAGGATCTCCTGAGGAAAATGCAAGATGAAGATGTCTTGCATAAACTCTCAGGGACTTATTGTAATAATTTCTTCCAACTACAAGGAAATCAAATTCCTCTAATCCTAGATCCAAAATTCTCTGGTCTTTTCTGAGCAGACAAAGGAAAGTGAGAAATCATCTGAGGGTACCCACCCTCTCCCATTAAATGCACCTTAAACTCTTATTTTCAAATTCTCTAACATAGATTAATTTTTTAAGCCTTTTAGCCTATTCAAACTCATTCAAAACCTTCCACAATCTTTCAGCTAAATGCTAATATTGAGGATATGAAAACCTACTTCAGGCATCGTGAAGCAGCTCTGCAACTATTCCCTCCCAAAAGGAACTGCTAACCTGAAGTTTTCATCTTAACAATGCCCTGGCAACTCATAAATCTGTCTTGGATGGGTTTTCAGAATTGTTTTCCTAATATGTCTGTAGAGATTGTGCAGAGAAAAACAATTTGAAGAAAACAAAAATATGTCTGCACATGAAGTTTTAAAATTAATTCAGACTATTTCTATTCCCCAGTTTAGCATCTGAACCCTAAATATTTTGCATAAAAGATTATTATCAGAAGAGCATGAAAGGCTGTAAGATCTACTCATTTTATAAGGTTCCTATTCTGGGTGCATCATTTATAAATAATGACAATAGTAATAACAGCAGACATTTCTTGAAGCCTTATTGTATGACAGTTTCTATTCAAGGCACTTTACCCACATAAATTTATTTAATCTAAACAGCAATCCTTTATACTAGGCCCTAAAATCCCATGTTATACATAGGGATACTGAGGCACAAAAAGTTGAGACAACTATCCCAAGGTACATGCTATTAAGTGCTTTAATGCCTTTTAAACATAGCACTTTTGTTCCTAGGTCCAAACTCAGAATAACAAATAAATATAAAATAAAATAAAAGTCTTTTTCTAGAAAGACAAGCTATGTAGTATAAAAAAGGAGAAATAAAACCTAAAGTAAACCAAATCACACAGAAAAAAATAGAGATATTCTGGTGCAGCCTTCTGCATTTTAAAGCAATAATGATGACTGCCAAAGTAAATACTGCCTCAAATGGCAGGACTCCTGAGGGTTCTGGAGACATCCTGACACTATAGACAGAGCTGACAGCTCAGGAGTTTGGTGCCCTGCCAGAGGGCCCTACTTTGGAATTTATACTCCCAAGAGTGACAGAGTTGAACTCAGTTGTGGTTTCCCTACACATGCTCTTCTGTCCCTTTTATTTGAACCTATAGTTAGTAATATAATTGATAGATGTATGCCCTAGAGACTTAAATCTTTGGGTTGTTCATGTGCCAGTTGGACCCTGAATCTCAACAGCATTGCAACACCTGCTCTCCAGCTCATTGGACTCACCCAGGTCAACTAACAAGGAAATGATGATGAACAACAACCATCCCAAGGAACAGTGCTTGCAACTGCAAGCAAGATAGTCCCATCCATCTGTCCCATGGGTCTAAGCACCCTCACAATTTGATGCAGACTGGACATCACCATCCCAGAATCCTCAGGATTAGGGAATGAAAGATGGACTAGAGTAGACAGTAGACTTACTTCTATTCTACTATAAACTTATTGTGATTCTAGCAATGGAAGAACTTTTTTCATTGATGTGGAGTCATTTTCAGGAATTGGGAATTGTCCTGAATGGCATTGCAATGACAGATACAGGCCATTATATATCTTGTCATAACTCACAAAATTGTGCAGGAGAGAGTGTAAAGTACAGTGTAAACTATAATCCACACTTAGTGGCAATGCTCCAAAATGTGTTCATCAATTGTAACAAATGTACCACACCAATGAAGAATGTTGTTTATGTAGGAAAATGTAGAAGGAGTAGGAAGCAGGGCAAATGGCAATCCCCTATATTTTTTATGTATCATTTATGTACTCTAAGTCTCTATTAAAAATATTAAAAAGTATATATATAAAATAAAAATAAATAAATCAATGATGATATTTTATGCAAAGTTGTTATGGTAGAGGGCAGCCTAGAGGCATAATCATAGCATGGTTAGAATATACTGTTTATTTTTTTTTAATCTTCATTATCTACTCTGATGTACCTAAGAAATGAAATGCAGTTCATGCACAATTTGAAGTGATTCTATATTCCTGCCAGGACTTCTGCTTTGAAATACACACACACACACACACCCTGACCCATTAAGTTAGAAAACATAAACTACTGAACTGAGGTGGAAAATGAAAAATGTTCTGATTTCATTTTTGCCATGGGGCAGCTTAATGTATACATTCTACTTAGATGTATACATTGTTGCACCAACAATAATGCATCTCTTTTTTGTTTTGTGGCTTTCTTTGGATAAGAGCACAAATACATCTTGAGTCATAACTCATATCCAACTCCAGCATTTTGGGAGGTTATCCATAATAAGTAAGTTGTGAGCTCAGATCACTTCAATATGATTTTGAATAAGTGGGCTATGACTGGAGAGAAATTCTCTAACCTGGATAGGTCATCAAGGCAGCTTGAGAATCTGCAACATACATACAATTGCAGAGTATAAAAGTGCATATCTAATTTTGCAGTCATTTTATCTATATTATGATTTACAGGCTGTTTTTTATTTCCTAAATAGTACTACAAAAAATATTACTCAATATTCCAGTTCCAATAACATCACACAAATCAAATGTCAGCCCTGAATTTTATTTCCAATTTCCTGAGATACAATGTATTTATTGCTGCCAGGGTACAGTTGCCAGGCTGAGATTTAGGCTTGGGCGGTTTATTTATCACACAGTGCTATAAAAGAACAGATGACTATAATATTTATTAATCTTAAAGCATAATTAAAAATATGGATTTCCTGGAAACCCAACTAAATGTAACCTTGGACATTTTGATTAATTATGGAAATTTCTATCTTAATTGAAAAATCCACTACACAGATTTAAAAAAATGAAATGACTAACTCTAGAAAATAAATACAAGGTTGTGATTATTGGTCTTTGCAGGAGTTTGTATGAGGGTTTGTGTGTTTAACAAACCTCAGAAATATGTTTTTAATTCTCTGTAAAAAGTACCAAGCACAGGTTAATATAATTGAGATTCAGTAATTATCAAAATATTTCAGACAGATATAGTTGAAGTCTGATTTAAAATAATCACAAAACTTGAGAATTAAGAAAATTGAATACAATTTTTTAATAAAAATGTTTTAATTACTATACTCTGCACTTTTCAGTGTATACTTAATTCAACTTAATAAGGATTTATTTTGCTATCACCTTGGTGCAAGGTATTCTACAAAGATGAATAAACCAAGTCCCTGTATTTAAGTATTTTCTAATTTATTAGGGGAAGAGAATCACCCATGCTTCTTAAGTCTGACTCCTTATTTGAATCATCTGAAATGCTTTTTAAAAAATAATAATGCCAAGCTCCATCCTCTACAAATTTATATTTAATTTTTCTGCAATGGGCATAGATATTTGTTAATAATGACATGGTATACAGGAACTTCATTTTCTGAATGAGTTTTCTGTAAAACTTCAATTTCTGTAATAAAGAAAAAGAAAACATATCAAAGCACAAAAATTACCAATATACCATGTATTTATTTTTGTTTATGGCTATTTCCCCATTCTCATTTTAATGGAATCTGTTCAAACTTCTCTTATTTAATTTTCATGATTAGGTTAAATATTGACATACATGTTTTCCTGTATTTTCTTTTGAAAATGTATTAATCATTTTATGTGGGTTGAGAATATTTAATGATTTATAACTGTAATGATAATATTCTATTGGCTGTGCTTATGTTTATTCTCCTACACTCATACTAATGACCCAAGTTGAAAGCTCAATGAGTTTATTTTTATATCCTAATTGCTCCTATTATTGGAAAATCCTTTAGATTGAGATTTTTCATCTCAGCACAGCCTTAGGCATGTTGCAAAAGTTTAGATATAATGTCTTCATTAGATGCATCTTCTTTGATATCCTATTTCCATTTCATGAAGAAAGGTCTCACCCGCAACTACAAATCAAAAGTGGAAAAATTAATTGAATTTGCATTACTGAAAAATCTAGTATTTCATAAGCCTTTATTTTTCCTAAAATGTGATTTGAACTGGAAAGAAATTGGAAGCAATTAATCATTTTAAAAAATGCTCTGAATCAATCACTTAGTATAAGTCTTACAATTTTAGAAGTTTGTTGTGAGACAGAGAAAGTGGAGAGATGTCAAAATGATTGAGTCTTCTCCAAATGTGTGGCAAATGTAGACTCAGACTGGAAATGAGAAGATGTCAATTTTACCGGGCAGTTGTGACACTGAATATCTTGGTGTCCCATGATCTCTATTTAATTGGAATAGAAGCCCAGTCAGTGGGCATAATGAAAAATTAAATTTCCTTTCTCTTTTGAAAAAAAACCAAACTTTTATTGAGATATAATTCACCTACATTATAAAAGTCACCAATTAAGACTGCAAAATACAATGGTTCCACGTTTTCCCATAGTCTGAGTTACCATCTCTCGGGGGCCCCCTCCCAGCTGATTGTTGATGCCTGAGGCACTGGGGATGCTGTGCTACCTGGGGATGAGGTTGCTGGGGGCAGTGGTTCTGGGAATGATGAGGCCACACTGACTGGAGAAGGCACTCCTTCTCCATCTCCTGACATTGGCACGGTATGGGTGACCACCACATAGGGCAATGGTAGGTCTTCTTCTTCCGATCCTTTCAGAAAGGGTGGCCCAGGATTATGCTTTGAGTTTGTCTTTTCACGGGACACCTGGTTGGCCCAGACCCTTTGGTGGCACCCTGGGCTTTTGTATTAAGCATCTCTTACTTTGTCCAGGTATGGACCTCTTTAACCAGGACTAGCTTTGGGCTACAGTGTCTTGCCAGACATCAATACATGAGAACTGATCAGGCTGTCCTGGTTTCCCAGTCACCACATCATACACCTTACAGATGATCTGGGGGTCAAAGGTGCCCTCTGGGGGCCAGCTCACACTGAAAGTTGGCCACTCTAGTTCACAAAGGGTTCTGTTTCTTCCTGGTTGGAACCTTATGCCATATATGTCCCTGTGGAATGCTCAGGAGAAGTCTTTCAGCATGCAACTGAGCCGGCTTCCTACTTTGTGTGTTTCCCATGTTCCTGCCCTGTGTCAGCACTGTACAACACACATTCAGTCTTTTGCTTTGTCCATCTCCAGCTGATCCCCTCATGGGGACTTAGAGTGCCTCTTAGTATGGCAGGACAGTATACGCCCTCATCTCAGATGAAGGGTCCTTAACAGAGCTCCTCCACTGCCTTTTACCGTATGAAGTTGCTGCAGAACTGTGGGTTGGGACTCCTCATTTGCCCTATAACCGTTCTTTGCATCTCACACATTCTTACCTCTCAATCACATGCATACAACCATCCTCCTTCCCATTCCTTCTCAGACCTGGAGAATATGGTTTCCTCTCCTCTTGGGAGTACTCAAGTCTTCCTGGGAGGTGATCAAGCTCCCATTCTGACTTCCAGTGGCACACTTTCCCTACACTATGCCCCTGGGGGACTTACCCATCTGACACATGGAGTTCCTCTACTTCATTCCCAAGGTCTCCTCCAGAACTTTCAGTGTCCCTGGTTCCCCAGGAGGGCCACAGTGGAGTCTGCTACCTTTTACTGGACTAAAAGAGCCCAGAACACCCTGGGCAGGGGGTTCACCTGGACCCTCCCAGTCTTTGCAGGGGATCTGAGAGGGGCAACCAAATGTTACTGTCTCTGACTTTCTCAGCAATCCTGGATGAGCCCCCAAGAATGTTGTGGCAATGAGGAGGATTTTATGATTGTGGTATTGAAAGCCAGGACTTGAGACCTTCATGGGAAGGACGTTTATTACAGCTGCCTGGGCCTGGCAGACTTGAATCCAAAATATCAAGCCCTGAGTCAGTCTTTTGCATTTATACAGAGAGCATGGAGGGGAGGGAGGGGTTAAGTAGCATTTGGCATGAAAGGTTAGGTTTTGGTTTCTTGAGGCTTGGGGTTTTTCAGGGAACTAGACAAGCTTAAATACACACTCACAGCCCATGTCACCTCCTTGAAGGGATTTAACTTAATTGATGCCTTGTGAGGAGGTTTCCTATTCTTCAGGGAGAGGTTTAGTAAACAGCCTAGATCTTGATTCCCCACCCACTCCACTTATTAGTCATGACTGAAACAAGAGAGGTCAAGAGTGGCAGGTCAGGAAGTGGTTCCCATGTTAATTAGGAAATTAACAATCTAACCTGCCACATCAAGGGTCAACCAAGGCTCCTCCCGGTTGGTGGTTTGTGGTGTTGTCCAAGGGCTATTCCTGGCCTAGGCCCTTCTGTCCTCCCCTGGGGCAAGGCTTTGGTGGGTCCCTGCTGTGAGGCAGCTTGGGACAACCACATTTCCAGTGGTACACCTCTCCACACTTGAAACAGGTTCCTGCTGCTGTGGAGCCTGAATCTGGGTGGTCCTGAGATGACAGGGTGATTTTAACAGCAGCAGTTAAAAGGTGAGCCTGTTTCTGGGCCCTTTGCCTGCCACTCCTTACCTGTTTTCTCCTCAGCAGTGTCATTAAGATTGTTGAAAACTGCAAAGGCTGTTTCTGAAAGGGAGTTCATGGAAGGTTGGGGACCTAGGGGCAGTTTTTACTATGGATATCCATGGCAGACTGGCTAATGAAGTGAATTCAGAGGAGGATCTGTTCTTCCCTAAAGTCAGACTCTAACAGAGGGTATTTTTTTATTGCCTCTCTCAGCATTCCTTGAAATAAGGCTGTTTTCATCTTGCCTCTGAGGGATTTCCTTAACTTATTATAACTGACTGGTTTGGTAGTACACGTCCTCATCCCTTTGAGGAGACATGTGCAATATGGTCTCTGACCCTCATATCTGCCTGTCCCTTCCCTCTTACACAGGAGGTCTAACTGGAATTCATGGTCTCATATAGAGGCCACTCTTGGCCATCCTCTAATTTGTACTGCAGCCACAGAGTATGTCAGGAAAAGTTTAATCTCTTCCTTTTTAAAATCAGTAAATAGGTTATCCCAGTTCCTGAGAAGCTACCCCAGAGGGGAGACTGCTGGATTGCTGAAGAAGCTGCCATTATCCTAGGGGAGGATAAACATGTTCATCAATCTTAGTGGTATCCCACTCCTAGACCTGACCAAAGGGAAACTGCCTGCTGCCCCATCATCCTGGGGGTCAGGAGCCCTACTTGCTGTCCCAATGTTCTGGGGATCAGGAGCCCTGCCCACTGGGTTTCCCTAGGACCTTAGAGGTCTGGAGAGATATCTGGGTCCTATTTCCAGTTCGAAACTACCAAGCCTCACTTCCTCCCTAGAAATCCTTCTTTCAGTCTACTTTTGCAGAGGTCTTAAGAAGTGTACATGAGGGAAAGCTCATTTTATGGCCACTGCCAGGGACTAAGTTTTGTAGAAGCACATTAAGAAGCTAGAGGCTGATTGTTCTGCTGCTTATGGGCAAACAGCCTTGGGGGCCCCAGAGGTAGACTGAGGAAGGAACAAACCACTAGGCATTGCCTAGGGTGGGAGTCTCAGGTGCCTCTCTAATAAGACTAAAGAAGGCACAGACAGGATCTGATTAAAAGCCTAGACTTACCTGACTTCAGTGGGTGTTGGGAAGCATTACTTGCCTCTATTTCTCCTGCCTGGCTCACCAAATATGTTAGCAGAACACTCTAGGTTCTGGGTTTCTAAATTCTTGGCTTCATCACAAGAAAGAATTCAGAGATGTGCCAGTTTAATGAGGCCAGTAAAAGGGTTTATTGAAAAATGAGAAAAAGAAAAAGTATATACCCAAGACATGGATATGGGCATGCTGCAGGGTGAGACATGTCACAAGGGACCTGGGGTAGGTCATTTACAGAACAAACATTTACAGTTTTGTTTTCAAAGAGCTGCCTCCCCTCAGCAGGTTTCCAGGAGGGGCCTCATGGCTATGTTCTGACAGCTTTATTCTGACCAGCCACTTTTTCTCATTTCTTATACTAATCTGCCTCATCTCTCTATAGATTTACCTAGTCAGGACATTCCATATAAATGGAATCAGGCAACATGTGGCTTTCATGATTAGCTTCTCTCATTTAGCAAATACTTTCAAGATTCATCCATGTTGTATTATGTATTATTCCTTTTTATGCAAAATAATATTCCATTATATGGATACACTGCATTATAATATCCTTTCATCAATTGATAGGCCTTTGATTTATTTTCACTTTTTATTTTTAATGAATATTGCTGATGAACAACCACGTAGAATATTTTGTGTGTATATATACTTCGTTATCTCTTGGGTACATAGCAAGGAGTGGAATTGCTGAGTCATATGGTAACTCTGTGTTTAACATTTTGAGAAACTGTCAGACTATTTTGCAAAATGACTGCACCATTTTACAATCCATTAGTAGTGAATGATGATTCCAATTTTTTTCACATCCTTTACTTGTTATTATCTGTCTTTAATGTTAGAAAATGTTAGAAAAAACAGGACTAAGAGATTGTTCTTGCAAATATTCACTAGAGAACAGTGGCATAAATTGGGAATGAAAATACGTATGTAAATATGGCACATAAAATCAATTGTGAAAAGATGTGTCCATTATTTTTTAAGCTAAGACTAAACCTAGCAGACTTAATGTATCTAAGTTTCCCTACTGACTTTTGCCTAGCCCATGTAATTTTCTTTTTCTTTTCTCAAAGGCCCATTCTCTTAATGAACATAGATTTTGTTTCTTTTCTCATTTTTATTATTTTCCTTTTCCTAGGAGCTATCAATACTTTAATTCCCCTTTCTTGAAAATTTCAACTTAAGTTTGAGAACACTGCATGAGTATATAGGATAAGCAATAATTTTTTTTTTATTTTTAAGTGTCTACATTTTGTAATTCATTCCTACCCACTATGTCCTCTGAATTTCCATTTTATTATGTTTACTTTCTAAAACCATTAAATATTTTTAAAGGAAACCAATGTGAATTATTAAGCTATTAATCTTAACAGAAACACAATCCATATGTATATAAAGGGATTTTTCTTTTTTTTCCATAAAGGAAGCTTTGCACTTGTCCATAGTGAATTTAAAACCAGTACAGTCATCCTCATTCATTGGTCTATCTACCTATCATACTGAAAATATAAATATATAGGCACTACTATATTTTTGATATCTCAAAGAATTGAGAAAATTCCGATTCCTAGAATATTTTAATTTGTTCAATATAGTCACAGTATATATCTATTGAAAGAAAAGTGCATGAGGAGAGAAGATGATGCTTGATGAGGCAATAGGGAGATTTGGAAAGACAATGAGCTTTGGTAACATATATTCCTCCATTCAAATCCCAACTTTACAATTCATTATCCATGTCACTTTGGTAAAGTCATTTATTTTCCTATGTTTCAGTGTCCAATCTATAAAATGGTGATAATAATGTTTACTTTGCACAGTTTCTATTAAGATTATAAGTATTATATAAACTATCTGGCACCTAATAAGTATATAGTAATGTATTGCTGTAGTAAATGTTGCTATCATTATTATTAATAAAATTTATATATCATTCAATGCTTAATGCTTATATCCCTGATATCTTTCCATATATAAAGCTCAGTTTCCTATTTTGCCTATATAAACCATGCATAGCGATACGGTTATGAATTCCAAAAATAGATATTGGATTATGTTTGTAATCTAGTCTGTACCTGGGCATGATTAAATTTATGATTAGGGCTTTGATTGGGCCATGCCATTAGGGTGTTGAGTCCCCATCCCTTGGTGGGTGGGGACTCACAGATAAAAGACATGGCAAACGACAGAGTTGAGGGTTTCTGATGTTGCAGTTTTGATGTTGGAGTTTGATGCTGAAAACTTAAACTGGAGCCCTGGGAAGCAAACTAACAGAGGAAAGAGAAGTCAGCCCCAGGAAGAAAGGAACCTTGAACCCAGAGAGAAGCAAGACCCTGGAACGGTGGAATCCAGGAAGCCTGAGCCCTCACAGCAGTCCATCAGCCATCTTGCTCCAAAGTGAAAACAGACTTTGGTGAGGGAAGTAACTTATGTTTTATGGCCTGGTATCTGTAAGCTCCTACCCTAGATAAGTACCCTTTATTAAAACCAACCAATTTCCAGTATTTTGCATCAGCACCCCTTTGGCTGACTAATACACCATGTACTATTTTACGCCTTCAAAGTGTATACTAATTCTCATTTTAGGTGTATCTCACCAAAATAAATATGTTAATTTATAGTGTCTAGGAGAAGGCACTACACACAGACTACATCCTCCAACAATGAGACTGGGCTTGATTTATTTTCCCAACTTTAGACATGTATTAAAGTGCTGACAATATTAAAGCTGGAAAGGGAAATAGGAGGTAAATAAAAAGATAAGTGGGAATATTTTGATATAATATCTACTTTTTTAAGGCTAAGCAAGCTCATTCATACTGAAAAAGAAAATTTTCTTAACTCATCACTTTGTATTTATGTACCTAAGCATTATGGGAACATGCACATACCGCAAAATTGGCAAGGAAAGGAAATAATACAATAAGTAACAAAAATAATTGTTAGTTTAATTAAAGTAAGCAAACAATAAAAATTAACTTTGCCAGCCTTGCAGAAGAAGTTATAAACATTAAATAGTAGTGGTTCATGTTAATGAATACATTTTATAATGTCAGTATTCACGTAGAGGACTGAGAGTATTAATAAGGAGAGGAAACTTCATACCTGTTCTCATTTCCCATATCAGTGCCTTGATTTTCAAGACAGTATGGAAGGAATGGCCAATCCCCAAAAAATCATTTTTTCTAAGTGTTCGTTTTCTCTACTTAGTTGTTGGAAGGGCAGTTCATATTTTTAAAATAACTTTATTAACACATATAACTATTACTGTAAATCAGTCTTAGGGCAATTTACATTCACCAAGTGATGGGCATTTAGGTTGTTTCCAATTTTTTATATTATCAATAATACTGCTAAAATTGTATGCAAGTTGTTCAGTGAATATATGTTTTCATTGCTCTTGGATAAAGAACCTAAGTATAGAATTGCTGGGTCAAATGTAAATTTACATTTAACTTTTTTGAGAATTGCCAAACTTTTTTCAAAAGCAACAGGACCATTTTACATTCCCACCAGCAATGTTTGAGGATTCTCATTTTTCCACATCCTTGGCAAAATCTGTTATTGTTTGTTTTTCTGATTACAATCATTGTAGTGAATGCAAAATATTATCTTACTGTGGTTATTATTTACATTTTTCTAATGTCTAATGACATTGAGCATCTTTTCCTGTGCTTGTTAGCCATTTGTATATCTGCATTGATGAAAGAGCTATTCAAATATTTTGCCTAGTTTTGGGTGGGTTCTTTGTCTTATTATTGAGATGTATTTATTCTTTGTGCATTCTTCATATAAGTCCTTATTAGAAATGTGTTTTTCAATCTTTTCTGATCAAATACTTGCCTTTTCATTTTCTTAGTGGTGTTTTAGAAATGCAAAATTTTTTAATTTTGATGAGGTCCAATTTACCAATATTTTCTCAAATGGATTGTATTTTTGTAGTCATTTTTAAGAAAATTTTTAATCCAAATTCTCAAATATATTCTCCTATATTTTATTCTAACAGCTGTGTTCTTTGAGTTCTTTTATTTAAGTTTATGAACAATTTTAA
The DNA here is from genome assembly GCF_030445035.2 of Dasypus novemcinctus. Classification (NCBI taxonomy): domain Eukaryota; kingdom Metazoa; phylum Chordata; class Mammalia; order Cingulata; family Dasypodidae; genus Dasypus; species Dasypus novemcinctus. The sequence goes on from NC_080683.1 coordinate 21,440,174, forward strand.
GTTATTTTTTGTATATAGTATGAGGTAAAGGCCTAATTTTATCTTTTTGCATACGGATATTATTTTCCTAGGATGATTTATTAAAAAGGTTATTGTATTAGTCAGCTAAAGGGGTGCTGATGCAAAATACCAGAAATCTGTTGGCTTTATAAAGGGTATTTATTTCAGGTAAAAACTTACATTTACAAAGCCCTAAAGAGTCCAACTCAAGGTACCATAAGAGGTGTTTTCTCAACAAAGCTGACAAAGTTCTTTCCTCTGGTATCTACGGAACTTCTCTCTTCCCACATGTATTTTCTTCTGTGTGTCTTCTTGAGTAAGTGTCCATTTATATAGCCCACCAAGGGGGTGGGGTCTAAAACTGAGTTATACCCTACTGATGTCGATTCAAAGCCCTAATCTTAACATAATTTAATCAAAGATATCTCAGTTGAACCTAATACAGTCAAAGGGTATCATACCAAAAAGAACAGAGCAGTTTACAAACATAATCTTTCTTTTTGGAATTCATAATTTCAAACTGCCACAATTATCATTACCCAAATGATAACTGCACCATTCGATTAATTATAAATATAAGAATTTATTTCTGTACTCTCAGTTCTTTTTCATTGATCTGTGTGTCTATTTTTATGTCATTGTGGCATTGTTTTGAAGTTAGATCAGGAGCATTTCTTTTTAAAATATGCCACCCGTGAATAATAAAACACACACACACAAAGAATGAAAATAGAAAATCTGAAGAATATTTGTTTTGTTCTTTCAGGGATATAGAATTTTTAAGGTTTACAAGGAACATAAAACAATCAGACTTGACCAAACTGTCATATTAGAGGATTGTCAAAGAATCTTGAAAGCACTTCCTTTTTCCCTAGTAATATGAATATGAATTAAAATTCTTGCTTTGGACCTGCTAAGATTCTTCTAGGCCAAGTTCTTTGTTTAAATACTTTAATTTATTCAGGTTACATAACACAATCTATTTAAATTAGCCTATAATTTATTTAAAATAATTAAATTTATTTTAATTTGATTGATTTAATTTAATGAATTTAAAGCATCTGTCATGGAATTACAACCAGGATTAATATTAGCCCAGGTAATTTAGGAATGATCAGAAAACTCTATTACAGCAAAAGTATTTTCATAGAAAACATTGCATTATATTTGTGAACCAGTGACCCAATTCAATATGTGAGCTAATGAGACACTTTACAAAATAAGTCTACTATGGTCCACAGTTGCATTCCCCTTATGTGTGTCCATTTCTATGTCTTTAGGATTCTGGGATGGTGATGCCCACTCTGCTTCTGATTTCAGGTGGAATTTATCCCTTGTATGCAAGGGTGGTTCAACATAATAAAATCAATTAATGTGATACATCACAATAACAGAATGAAGGAAAAAACTACATGGTCATCTCAGTTGATGCAAAAAAGGCATTTGACAAAATCAAGCACCCCACCTTAAAAAGAGATAACTTAGGGACAACCAGCAGGATGGCAGTAGAGTAGGGGAGCTCGTAGAGTCAGCTCCTCTGACTGGGAAGATAGTAAACAACCAGAGCTAACTGGACCTAACTGAAGGACCTGTTTGGGGACTCCAGGAGACCAGAATAGCATCCTGCAACATCCCTGAAGGAATGGAAGGAGAAGACTGCACATTTGCAGAGAAGATTCATAAGTAGAGTGCTCCATACCATGGAGGCCAGTGCCCATCCTCCAGCTGCCTTGAGAGCTATTCCATGGCTGGAATGGAAAGCTCCACTTCCCAAAAATGGGGGAGGAAGAGACAGTTACTTCAGTTACTGATGAGTAAATTTGGCAGGCTAAAGTATAATCCTAAGAACAGCTAAAGTTTGAACCTGTCCAAATCAGAATGAGGCTGGTAGCTGCCATCATAACTTTGCTGCTAGCACAAGGGGAAGCAGGGTAGACAAAATCATAGTGCTGGTGGGGACCAGCTTCTTTCCATCCAGGTCAGATTAGTTCTAGCCTAGGCCCCAGCCCTACTTCTGACAGGGAGGAAGCTGGGGGACCTGCACCAGCCTCTCCGGGAAATTGCCAGCCAGGTAGCAGAGGATGGTAATTATTCTACTTTGGCAGCACAAGCTGCTCCAGGAGCTATTCTGTGGCTGGAAGTGGAACCTCCATTTTCAAAAAAACAGGGGAGGAAGAGATGGTTGGCCACCGATTTTGGCTAATGATTAATAAATTCAGCTGGCTAACTTATAACCCTAAGAACAGCTAAAGTATGAAACTGTACAGGTCAAAGAGAGGCTGTTAGCCACCATTTTGACTCTGTCCCCAGCCTGAGGGGAAGCCAGGCTAACTGAAAATCAGGGTGCTTGACCCGTGTGGAGCTGGCCCATGTGCAGTGCTGATATACGCAAGGAGTGCTGTGCCATGCAGGGGTGTCCGCCCCTGTAGGGGAGCCCCATGCGCAAGGAGTTCACCCCATATAAGCAGAGCCACCCAGCATTGCAGAAAGTGCAGCCTGCCTAAGAATGGTGTTGCCCACATGGAGAGCTGACACAACAAGATGATGCAACAAAAAGAAACACAGATTCCCATGCCCCTGACAACAACAGAAGTGGACAAAGAAGATGACACAGCAAATAGACACAGAGAACAGACAACTGGGGTGTGGGGGCAGGGGGGTTGAAATAAATAAATAAATAAATCTTTTTTAAAAAAGAATACATTGGATGAACACAAAGAAGAATTTGAAACACAGAAAAATAGCAGGTCTTATGGGAACAAAAGGCACAATAAATGAAATCAACAAACATTGGAGTCATACAAATAGCAGATTTGAGGAGGCAGAAGAAAGGATTGGTGAACTTCAAAAATGGCCTCTGAAAGTGAACATATAAAAGAACAGATGAAGAAAAGAATGGAAAAAATTGAACAACGTCTCAGGGAACTAAATGACAGCAAAAGATGTGTAAACAACGTGCAAACATAAGAGTCATGGGTGTCCCAGAAGAAGAAGAGAAGGGAAAAGGGGCAGAAGGAATATTTGAAGAAATAATGGTATAAAATTTCCCAACCCTATTGAAGGACATAGATATCCATGTCCTAGAAGCACAACGTACTCCCATCTAAAAAAATGTGAATAGACTAACCCCAAGACACATACTAATCAGAATGTCAAATGCCAAAGACAAAGAGAGAATTGAATTTTTTTCTGAAAAGAAAAGACAGGAGAGAGAGGTCTGGAAGAGAGTCTAGAAATGAAGATTATATAAATAAAAATAACTGAAAGTGTCAAAAGAGTGGTGAAAATAAAATATGACAGATAAAACTCAAATAGCCATGAATAAACTTAATCAATGATGTAAAGCACTTGTATTCAGAAAACTGCAACTCAATGTTAAAGGAAATCAAAAAAGTCCTAAATAACTGGAAGAACATTACATGCTCATAAATTGGACTAAATAGCAATAAGATGTCAATTTTACGCATATTGATATACAGATTCAATGCCATCCTGATAAAAATTCCACCAGCATATTTTAAAAATTGAAAACATGATTATCAAATTTATTTGGAAGGGTAAGGGGTCCTGAATAGCCTGAAACATCTTAAAAAGGAAAAGTGAACTCTCATCTCCAGACTTTAAATCATATTACCTAGCTATAGTGGTAAAAACAACATGGTACTGGCATAAAGACAGACACTTGAACCAATGGAACCAAGCTGACTGTTCAGAAACAGACCCTCACGTATATGGTCAGGTGATTTTTGACTAGCCTATCAAACCCACACAGCTTGGGCAGAACAGTTCATTCAACAAATGGTGCTGAAAGAACTGAATATCCAGATCTGAGAAAAGAAAAGAGGGCCCTTATCTCACACCTTATCCAAAGAGGTGGGGTGGGTGGGGTGGTGGGGTATATGGGGACCTCATTTTTTTTTAATGTAACATTTTAAAAAATGGATCAAAAAACTAAAAATAAAAGCAAGAACCATAAAGCTTCTAGAAGAAATTGTAGGAAAATATCTTCAAGACCTGGTGGTAGGTAGTGGATTCGTAAAGGAGATAAGAGGAGGACTGAAGGTGACTACTGATGTTTAATGTATGTAGAAGTTTTAATTAGCTTTACTGTAAAAGAATGGAAATATATAGAGTGGGTGGTAACACATAGTGAGTAAAAGCTAGTTGATAATTGGGGATATTGCTGAAAATGGTGGTCTAGGTATGTAAATACTGGTTGACAGAGTGCTGGAGAATAATCTAGGAACTGAATAACACAGCAAACCAAGAGGTGGATGAGAATTGTGGTTGATGGTACAGATGTAGAGTATCCATTGTTAGCTAGAGCAAATTTATATCACTGTTGCAGGGTAGTGGAAATGTGGAGAAATGTGGGAAAAATACTACTGGAGGCACCTATGGACTGTGGTTAGCAGTAATAATATAATATTCTTGCATCAGTGACAAAGATGTACTAGTTAATAATGAGCCAGTAAGGAAAATGTGTGCCAGATATACACTATGGACATGTTAACAGTCAGATGATATTATCCAATCTGTAACAAATGTTCTACCACAGTGTGGTGTATTGTTGTTGATGGAGGTGTATTGTATGGAAGTTCTGCACATGTGCACGATAGTTTTATAAGTTTACAATTTTTGCCAAAAAATATATTTTAAAAATTATAATAGGGTGGGTTGAGGGAAAAATACACCAAATGTAAGGTAAGGACTATAATCACTACTAAGATTTTGACAATATTCTTTCATAATTTGTAACAAACATCTCATGACACTGCAAGGTGTTGGTGGAAGGTTGATGTGTGGGACCCCTGAATGATGTTATGCATGTTTGCTTTGTAAGTTCACAAATTTTACTATACACTTATTGTTTATGTATGTTCATATATAAATGATATAAAGATAATAATAATAGGGTTGGCTGGGGAAAATACTTTGGTTAGTAGTAATATTTTGACAATGCTCTTTAATCATTAAAGCGTTTAACAACAATGCAAGGTATTGGTGGTAGGGTGAGGTATGTGACTCCTATATGATGTTAGGCATTTTTGTTTTGTAAGTTCACAACTACTACTATACACTTATTGTTTATGTATGTTTTTTATGAGTGATATACTTCAATACATTTTTTAAAAGATAACTTAGAAATATAAGATGAAGAGGAAACTTCTTCAACATGATAAAGGCATATATGAAAAATTCACAGCTAATATCAAACTTAATGGTGAAAGACTGAAAGTCCTTTCTAAGATCTGGAACAAGACAGAGATGCCTACTGTCACCACTGCTTTTCAACACTGTCCTGGATCTTCTTGCCAGTGCAATTCATAAAGGGAAAGAAGTTAAAAGCTTCCAAATTAGAAAGGAAAGAATAAAACTTTCTCTATTTGCTGATGACATGATCCTATATACAAAAAAAGAAGAAAAAAACTGAAAAATTCACAACAAACTCCCAGAGTTCATAAATGAATTCTGCGCTGTGATAGTGTACAAGACTAAAAAAAACACAAATCTGTAGCATTTATATATACAATGAACAATTGGAAGAAGAAATTGAGAAAAAAAAATCAATTTACAATAGCAAATGAAAGCATCATATATCTAGAAATATATTTAACCAAGGATAGAAAGGACTTACACATGGAGAACTACAAAACACTGCTGTAACTAATAAAATAAATGGAAGGACATTCCGTGTTCATGCACTGGAAAACTAAATATTGTTAAGATGTCAATACTACTCAAAGAGATTTACAGATTCAATACAATCCCAATAAAGTTCCAACAACATTCTTTACAGAAATGGAAAAGCCAATCATCAAATTTATAGGGAAGTGTAAAGTACTCCAAATAGTCAAAGCTATCTTGAGAAAAGAGGAATGAAATTGGAGGATTCATACTTCCCTGTATTAAAACTTATTACAAAGGCACAGTAGGAAAATAGTACGGTTCTGGTACAAAGACAGTCATATTGAAAGATGGAATCAAATTGAGAGCTCAGATATCAAGCCTGACTTTTATGGCCAAATGGTTTTTTATTTGAGAAGTTGTGAGTTAGCAAAACAATCATGAATACCATAGAGAATTCCCATACAACACCCCGCCACCAACACCTTACATTGTTGTGACAGATTTCTTACAAATGATGAAGGAATGCCGTCAATATATTTATGCTATATAGTCCATGGTCTATATTTGGTATATTTTTCTCACAAACGATTTTATTATTAACTTATTATTAACTTATTATTAACCTCATGTTTTACTATTTTATATTTGTTATAGTTCATGAGAGAACATATTGGTAGAGTTAACCACAGTCCATAATTCACCACAGGGTTCACTGTGTTGTACAATTCCCTGCCTTGTACAATCCATCCAGTGTATGCTGGTGACTCTCAGTTTCATCACAGAGTGGTCCTCTCATCAGCTCAATTTATGGTGAAATGATTTTTTACAGGAGGACAAAACCACTCAATTGGTAAAGAATAATATCATCAACAAATTGTGCTGGGAAACTGGATCTCACTTTTCAAAGAAAAGAAGTATGAACCCTTCATCATCCCTATACAAAAAGTAACTTGAAATGGATCAAAGATCAAAATATGAGATCCAGAACTATCAAACGCATATAAAAAATGAAGGGAAACATTTTTTAGTTTTGTTAGGCAATGATTTCTCAGACTTTACACCCAAAGCACAAACAGCAAAAGAAAAAATAGGTAAATGAGATTTCATCAAAATGAAAAATTCTGTGCCTTAAAGGACTGTGTCATAAAACTGAAATGACAACTTGCACACTTTTAAGATTGACTTTGGGAGGTGCACAAGGAGATTTTCCAACATCCATTGAATAAAAGAGCTTAGTAAACTTTTATTCATATAGACACAGTTAAGTCAAAGTAATATATAATATGGGATCATTGTCCTCAAGGTTATGAATTCCTTGTACCAAAGCACTCTAGTGAAATTTTTTTTGTAATGTGCAAATGAAAAGATGTGTCCATGAATAAGACTGGCTACATCTCCACTGGAACCTTGGCTAGGATAAGGATGATGGACAGAGGTAGCATATACTCATATCCAAGAGACCAATTTTACACAAATATTTGATGTTTGCTCTGATAAATGCTGCTTTCTAAAGCATGGACAGACCAGTGATTTCAACTTTAGTAATTTAGGGAAATTTTACCATCACAGCACAGGGACTGGAAGTATAATCTATACACTGAGTTATTATCTCGGCAGGCACACCTAGCAAGGGTATCTTCACACATGTTAGAGAATCCAGGATGAAAGAAGATTCTAACTTGTTAATGAGCTGAAACACATATTTCATTTTAATTTTTCCCTCCAGTCACTTCTAAGTAGAAAAAAATCATCTCTATCATATTCTCTACGCACAGGTGTACACACACATACATAGACACCTAATCCCCTCTGAGCAACTTTTTCCTTTCCAGCTTTCCAAACTTAAAGGAAAATCCAAAGCATTAATTTTGCAATGTGTAGAGAATTCTTGACTGGTAAATCCTATTGGATTAGTTAAAAGTAATTTATAACCTGAAAATTACATCCTACACAGAATGTGTTCCCTCAGGCCTTCTGAAAGTACCTAAGATTCTGTCCCATGGAATTGAATCACCTCAAATTGGTGTTATCAATCTCACAAGCCTCTGAATCATTGCCCTAGGGAGTCACTTGACTGAGTCTAGGTATTCTGGGAAAAAACTGTTAGCTTTACTCATTTTATTATTTCTGAAATACAGTTCTCGTAAATAGGACAAATCATTACTGGCATTTTCCAGGGAACTGAAACCTTCCAGGGTACTGGCATAATAACAATGAAAGTAATAGGCACTTTTTGTCAAAAATCTCCATAAATGACACAAAAATATTTATAAATTGGAGTCAGACTTTTACTGCTTAGAGTGACTACCAGATATCAGAGAGTTTTCAATTATTTTTTTTACCATTAATTTTTACTGATATCTGAATTTATTAAAATTTTTCTAAACTATTAGAAATTTAGAAATTTATCTTGTGACTTTGATCATTCTTAGAATGCAAATTCCCCATTAGTTTTTAACTCTTGTGATTCATTTACTTTGTACTGAGTTTGCAGGAGGAAGATTTTGAGAAGCAGAGAGAACATGAGGCTGCAAGGATACAATTGAAAAGTGTCTCTATTGGAGATGTCACTTTACCAACAGTGTCAAAGGGGTCATCTTTAGTATCATCTTCAAAAACATATGTGGCATCTACCATTTGAATGGAAATATCTAAGTGCTGGGAAGATACCTTCTTTATATCAGCCTTTGAAAAATACATATTTTCATTAGGGAGCACTCTGTTTAAAATATGAGAGTAAATTCATATAACAAATGAATTTCCAAAATAAAATTAGTATTTGCTTCTCTTTAAATGTTTAAAATAACTCTAACAGGGAAATATTCTCTCATAATTGTTGATAAAATCCCTAAAAGCCCCTATAATTTATATATAACTTCTGGGATTAATTCAGTAGAAAAAACAAACAAACAAAATCCCAAAATATAAGCAGGGTTTAGCATTAGAAACTATATCCTAATGCTATTAATCTATGTCTACATTCTGTCAAAATAATCAGCCCAAACTGAAAAGTTTTGGTAATGGATGGTGGTGATGGTAGCACAACATTGTGAATGTAATTAAAAGCACTGAATTATATATTTGAATGTGGTAGAAAGGAGAAATTTGGGGTTATATATATGTTACTGGGATAAAAGTAAAAAAACAAAACAAAACACAGGACTATACAACAGTAAACCATAATGTAAATGGACCATACTCTCATCAATTGTAACAAATGCACTAATATAAGGGGTTAATAATAGGAGGAATATGGGAACTCTATTTTCTGTATGACTTTTTTGTAAAACTTCAATTTCTCTAATAAAAACAAAAATAATCAGTTTATCTTATTTTTCTAAATATCTCTCGTTTTAAAAAATATTAATCACAATTTCGTTTATTGTTTCAAAAATATAAGCCTAAATTATATCATTATAAAACAAGACCATGTACTGGATTAAGCATGTTTCATTTCTAGATCTAACTATATGTCAGGCCATTTAGTATCCTTGATCCTTTCCTTTTTTAAAAATAAGAAAGATGATTTTAAAGTTTCATCCGGGTTTAACTATTTTTTAAAAATTCTGTTATATTCTCTAAGGTTCAAGGTACTGATTTCAATGCCTATTTCTGCTTCTTTTGTTATGTTTAATGGATCAAGAATGAAGGACTCTTGCAACAATAAAGAGAACCATCATGGATCTTTAGGTTTACAAGTCAATGGGACTATATAGAGTAATATAGTCACTGAGATTTGACAAGAATACAAGAGTTTCTTATGAGGTGAATTTTAACATAATACTTAGGTGTTCTAAGATACCAACATCTCATTTCATCTTTTAATATTCTTCTTATTTCAGAGATGTAGCCACTGCTCTGAATTTTTCTAAATACTGCAAGTCTGACTTCTTTGTTGTCTTACCTTGTAATAAAACTAATATTAGAACTTTTAGTTTAATGCTACACTGTACCATGATACTAAAACCACATTCATTAGATGGCTTTTTAAATTTTCAAAGTAGGTACCTGTGCTAAAGTGAAATCCATAGAAGACCAGGGAAATGGGAAGTCATACCAAGAAATCCCTCTAGAGATAGCCCCAACTGAAATTGGGACAAATTTTAAAATCTTTCCCTTTATAAAGGATTGATCAGTTCTGTTGGTATGAACTATTCTTACTAAACAATTATTTAACTGAATCTGTCCAAAGTTTAATCATGTTATCTATTTTTCTTATTAAATTGTGTTTTTGGTCTTTGAGCTATAAATCAAGGTCTGGCAGACTCTACAAAATATATCTGTTTGAAATTTTTAAATATATTGAGGGAATCATTCTAACTCTGAATAAATATTTTTACTTTAATTCCTCAAAAAGTATATAAAACTATATTTTTAAAAACTACTATTTTTACTGGAATAAATATATAAAATGATCTTAATAAAACACATTGTTATTCTCATCTAATTCTTTTTTTTTTTTGAGTACTAATTTTAGTTTAATTCTGAATTATGTGGTTGGTCTAATAGTTGATATATGTTACCTTAGAGGTGAAGTATAACATTTCTAATTTAGAAATAAAATTTCAACTTCCTATGAGTTCCACAATAACCATTTTAATTTGCTTTCCTTCTTTCAGCAGACAGCTCACAGAGCATTTTGACATTGAGGACATATTCCAAGAAATGTTCTGGAAAGCACTCACCTAATAAATACTGTATTCTTTTCTGTGTTCCAGCACTCCATTTCCTACCATCTCGAAACGATATTTTAAAAATTCTACTTAATATCAAGAAAAGCTACAATTTGCAAGAAATTGGAACTGTGCATCACAATAAAAGTCCATGTTGAGCCATTCTTTCCCAATGGGGAATAAGTTTTTCTCTTATAAGCCATTTATGTCCTCAATTGCCAAAACTTCTACAACTCTGGGTATTCAGTTGCCAGCAACTATGAAGTTGCTATTTTGGATTGACTGAAAGGAGGAAGATAAAGTGTTGCCTTCGAGACATTTTTTAAATGTTTATTTTTAAAATATATAAACATATATTTACATATATTTGGCAAGTTAACTAACTGCATATCTTGAGATTGCAACAATTTTGCTTTCACATTTCAGGTCAATTTATGTAATAGTTTCTCTATTCCTTCTAGGTTAATAATACTTTATTATTACTTTTTAAAAGAGAATGTCTTCCTTTACAGAAACCCGAGGATATAATCCCTAATCATGAGACTTTAAAATACACACACAGTGCTGATGTGCGCAAGGAGTGCCGTGCCACGCAGGGGTGTTCCCGCGTACAGGAGCCCCACATACAAGGAGAGCCGCCCCGCATGAAAGAAAGTGTTAGCCTGCCCAGGAGTGGCAGCCACACGCATGGAGAGCTGACACAACAAGATGATGTAACAAAAAAAAAACACAGATTCCTGGTGCCACTGATAAGGATAGAAGCAGTCACAGTGAATGGACACAGAGAACAGACAACTAGGGCAGGGCGGGGAGGGAAGGGGAGAGAAATAAATAAATAAAATAAGTCTTTAAAAAACAATAACCAAAATGTTTCTATGATATAGATTAAGAGATCAGTTACATAACTATATTTTATCAGAGCAGGATATTTTGTCATTGTTTTTAACAAATTTAGATATGGCATAATAAATACTAGGTATATATATATATTAAATGTGTTAATAACACACTAAATATGTTCATTTTGCTATTTTGACCTTGCAGTCATAATGATCTGTTCTGTATAGTTTTTTTAAATGAGGCAACAATTAGTATAGCTTCATTTTTTTCAAATCAAACTCTCCAGCAATAATCTTTATCATTTAACAGCAAACACCTAAAACAGCAGTACCCTGCTTAAAGGAAACCAACATTTTATAATTGGAAATATTTTCTTCCAGTTTTAGGTCATCATTAAAATTCAGTTATACTGAAGCAGTGTTTGAATGAACAATTTGATATTATAAATATTTATCTTCTCACCTACATCTGCTCTCTCCCATTGTTAGAGAGACCAATTCACTCTTTTGACCAAAAGAAACCAAGAGTTTCTTTTGAAACCAATTTCTAGTTCTAATTCCCTTCTTAAAAACAAAAGATAACAGCATTTTTCAGGGCCTGAATATCTGAAGATCCTTCCTTGTGCAAATACATTTTTTTTTGAGAGGGAAAAAAGAGAAAAAAGCAACAAGAACCCTGCCCTTTCCCTTCCCAACTGTATGTCTCCTGGTGGTAGAAATCAAATTCATGTTTGTTTGTTTTTTTAATTTTGGAGTGCTTTTTTTTTTAAAGATTTTATTTTATTTATTTATCCCCCCACACACACACTTTGCGGCTTGCTTGCTGTCTGCTCTCTATGTCCATTCATTGCACATTCTTCTATGTCTGCTTGTCTCCCTTTTGTTGCATCATCTTGCTGTGCAGCAGCTCTCCACGGGCGTGGGCTGTCAGCTCTCCGAAGCCGTGGGCCAGCTGGCCTTCACAAGGAGGCTTCCCAGGGCCTCCCATATGTTAGCTGGGAGCCCAATTCATTGAGCCACATCCCCTTCCCTCAAATTCACTTTTAAGAGTTCGTAATGGACTTTTCTTGAATGCAAGTTTCTCTACAAAGCAGCATGTTTTCAGGAGTGTGCAACACGAAGGGAATGCCATCAAGCTAACTCACGCGATTTGCAAAATACAGTTGTTTTTTAAGGTAAGGCAGACATTTTAATATTTATGTAATTAAAGTCCAAATAAACCTTTCTCCAGGACAAACTGTTACAACTTTCTACCCAAGCACTCTGAAATTTGGGTTCTTGATGTTATCCATGATATTCAAAATTATGCCATATATATGAAAGTGTTGAAATCTCATATATCTGTGCTCTATTAGTCATTCTATTTGCTCTTTTATGGCGAGAACATGTTTCTCAAAATTTCTACTAATTCAGTCTGTAGGTGAGCATTACTAATTTTCTTTCTTATTTTCATTATTTGTATGATAGCCTCCTGGGTTCTTAATATTCTTAGTTGAACTATTCCTTTATTCTCTTCTCTTGTCCTTTCTGTAGTGAGCGGTGAGTGTCCAATCAAGATTATTTTACCCCTTTCCTGAACTTTGGCCTTTTTTATTAAACTGAACTCCTCCTTCACAGAGAAGAGGGTACCTTCTGTAAAGTCTTTGGGGAATTGACTTGATGTTCAAACAATAAAACTTGCCATTTAAGCTTTGGGAAAGCTACTAAAGACCTTTCTGCAATGAGAAGCCCAGAACTTAGGATTGTTGGTATATGACCACAGCAACCAAGACTTGCCAATTATATACCTACTGTTTCTTTCCTAGGTAATAAGTTATTTTGGAACTTCCAAGGGATCTATGGAGTAGGGTAAACCATAAAGTCCATCTATGCTCAGCATTAGGGAATTCAGTTGTAAGTTTTAGAGTTTCAAAGCTGATTTTCTCTCTGGGTCTTTGATTCCATGCAAACAACACTGCCAGCTGAAAAGATGTGACCTCAAAATCATATTGACCTACTTCATTTTTAATGTAATAATTCAGTTTGACATGAGATGATGCCAACTTAATTTTCTACCACTATGATTTTTTTTTTTTGTAAAATTCTTCTACTTCAGGTACAAGATCCTCCAGTTCAGTGGGAAGTGAGACAAACACTTTCTCCGAGCTTCTTGACCAAGCACCAGCACTCAGTACTTTTCTATTCACTGAATCAGCTGGTAAAGCCAACTTGTTATTTTTATGCATTTCCTTAAAAGCTTGGTTCAAGTTCTTCAGATACCTTTATGTCCTAAAACTCTAACAAGCTTATTTACATAATCTGCTGGCATACCAACCTGTCTTAGCCACGCTACCATATTCTCCTCAATTTCACTATCAGCAAAAATGTCTAATACAAGACTTCGTGTCAAATGAGCTTTGTGATATTTCAAAAAAAAGTCTTCGTTTTGTACATATATAAGCACCAAGAGCATTTCTTTAAGCTTTGTTTCAATTTCTTCAGAGGCTGGTTTTTGCTCAGTGGTGTTTCTTTTAGCAACATGTAACAGTAATTGGCAGGCAGTTCAGGGCATTTTGATTCAGGCTGTTTTTAATCCCCACCCCTTTCTGCTTCAAATGTAATTCAAGTTTAAATATGGTAGCATCATTAACAGCTGCTTTATATGCCTTATCTCTTGCAGTAAGAAATCGTGGATCATCTTGAAAAGCTTCTTTGACAAGTTTACTAAATCTATTAGTGTAAGTAATTGCTCAACATATTTCTCAGAGTCAGTAATAATAGTTTCAGCAGCTGCTACTATATCTGCCAAGCCAGCACTAATGAGATGTTCTTCCAAGTCTTTCAACATTAGCTCTATCCCATTAGGAACTTTGTCCATCAACAAAAGCATTAAATGTAATTTTTCAGTTTCATTTTGCTTGATCTTGCCTTGTCACTCTCCTAAGATAGGTTCTTTAAAGGATGTCATTAGGTGTATTAGTCAGCCAAAGGGGTGCTGATGCAAAATACCAGAAGTTGGTTGGTTTTTATAAAGGGTATTTATTTGGGGTAGGAACTTACAGATACCATATCATAAAGGATAAGGTACTTCCCTCACCAAAGTCTATTTCCATGTGTTGGAGCAAGATGGCTGCTGACATCTGCAAGGGCTCAGGCTTCCTGGATTCCTCTCTTCCCAGGTCTTGCTTCTCTCTGGGCTAAGGGTTCCTTTCTTCCCAGGGCTTGCTTCTCTTTCCTCTGTGTGATTACTTTCGGGGGCTCCAGCTTATGTCTTCAGCATCAAACTCCAACATTAAAAACCCCCAATATAAAAAAGCTGCAACTCAGGCCTCTGCTCTATGCCTTTTATCTCTGAGTCTCCACCCACCAAAGGGTAGGGACCCAACACCCTACTGACTTGTCCCAATTAAAGCCCCAATCAGAATTTAATCATGCCCAGGTACAGACCAGTTTACAAACATAATCAAATATCTATTTTTGGAATCCATAACTCATCAAACTGCTACACTAGGGCATTTACAAAACATTCCATAAGTGCTTCAACAGATTTACATTTTCGCCATGTTTCTAAATAACTCAATACTCATTTTTTTCTTCTAATTTAGCATCTGCATATTTCATATAATTCTGTACACCATTTGTTGCAAATACGAGAGTGCCTGTGTTCTATAAAATGTCTCTGTTGAATCCAAGTATGCCTTCTCAAAATTGGCACTATAAATTTGAAGTTTAACCTCCCGATTAGAACAAAGGTTTATAGGATTCTTACAACAATTATAAGCTGAGGACCAAAAGTGTCTCCTAATCTTTCAGCATGTACTAGCTTCATTGCACTATCTTGGAGTCTGTTTTTTTTTTTTCATATTTGATAAGATTGACTCATTTCATGTATCAAGCATGAGTTTTCAAACAATACTGTCTTCCTTATTTGATTCTTTATTGCTGTCCTGTTTACCCATTAAAGTAATCTCTAGTTAACGGAAAGGTTTAGGTAAAATATCACACTGTGTAAAGAATTTTCACCACTGGACAATACTCGCTTTCAGCAAAGCTGTATTATCTTGATGGTTCAGTACTAGTGCCTGTGCTTGCCTAATAAACTCTAGAATATCTTCTTTTAAAGATTGATGAATTTTTGCTGGGCCTTTGTCATCCCAGAGACAGACTACATGCACATCCAGAACAGGTCAAATCGTTGTTTCGTAACAGATTCCTAGCGTAAAAGCCTCATCCATAGAACGCATGAAATTGCATCTGTCTTCAATTGAAGAGAACCTTTATTCTTTAACAGATTACACGTCACCAAGTTCCTTCAACATAAATTCTCGTGAGACAACACGGAGATTTCGTGGGATTCCGAGACTGGCCACAACTGGAGGCCGCATGGGTCCTTGGGCCAGCGCAAGGGGTGCGGTGGGCTCGGGGAAGCGTGCTGGGCGCTGACCTCGTCCCGGGCACCGGAGTTTCCTCCCGGTTTCCCCTGCATGGTGACCAGAGCTTCCCTACAAGGAAGAGCTCTTGCAAACACTCAGGGAGACCAGAAAGGCAAACCGGGAAAGGGTGATGGGAGCAGACTCCAAGTGCAGAGGGAAGCATGGACACCTCCAGCCGTCCCCTTTGGATCAGCCTTAAAGGTTACACCCTCTGTGGTCACTGGCAATGAATTTAGCCCTTGCCGAATTCTTAACTAATATAGGTTTACTATGTTTTTGCTTTGATTTGCAAAGCTTTTTGTTTTTTTTTTTTTCCTGAGGTTAAATTCCATGTTGTGTTAGGGGAAAGCATGCACTCAGGCTATAGAAAACACTTTCCTTAAAATGTATATCTTCTTATTCATTATTAAATCCTTTCCTTCTGATCTTGTAAGCACAGGGTTTGGGAATAGTCCTTTATCCTTTAAAGAGCAAACTTTGGAAAACAAACAAACTCCTCTATGAGCTTCTCTTTGTACTCAGATCTGATACTGAAGGAGAAACAAAGTAGATTACTGTCAGATGAGCCAGAGAATGTGTTTGAAATACAGATTCTTCTTGGTTGATACAGACTACTGTAACATCAAGCCAGATCACTGGCTTGATCACTCGCTCAAGTTTGAGAGTTGAACATCACCTGAATGAGAGCTGTGTTTAAAATAAATTAAATAACAAGAAAAGCCTGCACTTACAAAAACCCTTTGTGATTGAAATGCTCCCTCATGTTGAAGGCTATACAAAGGTCTTATAAAGCATTAGAAAACGCAATATAAGCTTAAGATATTATTCCATAGTAATGAAACAGTAATGCATGATAGGCCTAACGGATATTTTCATTTGCAAGGCATTTTTTCATATATCTTAAAATTTAATCTCATTCAATTTTCTTTGGCTATGAGTCATTTCTACCTATTCACTTAAAGCTACTCTCAAATGATTAGTTTTACCCCATGAATGCAAAAAAGAAGGTTTTATAAGAACAACTAAGCTTATTGCATAATTGCTATGGGTAAATTTTTAGAAAAATTCTCTACATTTTTACATGATGACATTTATGATTATGCCAAACGTGTTTTCAGAATAAAGAGTGTGGTGTGTCTTTATTGGTGATGTCTTCTCCTAAACAAAAATGGATTCCAGTAAAAATTGCTCAGCACTAGTCCCTCACACTCTGCTTTATTATAAATTTGGATTATTTCATCCCCACTCTCTCACCTCTCTTTTTACTGATTTTCTACTTCATTTGCACTCTCTAAAATTTTGGCAGTTTTCCCAAATACAAATTTCATTTTCTGTGTTCCCCTCTTCCCGATACAGCACAGAACCTGCCAACAAAATGTTTCTTGCCAATATCTGAGCTACTATGAAAATGAACTACAAATGATACTAAAGTTTGGGGCATATTGGAGAGCATGCTGATTGCAGAGATTGTGATTCCTGTGAGAGTGTTTT